>NC_056449.1:26693859-26993859 GCF_018296145.1 Oncorhynchus tshawytscha
ATAATGTCTAAAAATCATTATTCAAAGTATATTATATTAGATATCATATTGTATTGTATTAATGTACAGGCGTATAGATGTAGGATCTTAATTGTATCACCTTTGTTGCTGCAGAGCAGGAAATGCAAAATTGTAGTGTATTCAAGGTTTAAATAGGCTTCCAACGTTTGTAATTTCCACTTGAAAATGTCTTGATTTGCCCTAATGAAAAATGTATCAACCCCAAATATTTTTGTTTGTTAATTATACTCCACATAATACTTTACATTTCCTGTTGCTGCAGGATTATTTTCCTGCTGTAGCAAACTGCCTCAAATGAACCTCTATGGAATCGGTGTCCACCCCGCGGGACGGTTGAGCTAACGTAGGCTAATATCATTAGCATGAGCTTGTAAGTTACAAGAACATTTCCAGGACATTGACATATCTGATATGGGCAGAAATCTTAAATTCTTGTTATTCTAACAGCACTGTCCAATTGACAGTAGCTATTACAGTGAAATAAAACCATGCTATTGTTTGAGGAGAGTGCACAGTTATGAACTTGAAAATGTATCAATAAACCAATTAGGCATATTTTTGCAGACTTGATACATTTTGAACAGAAATACAATGGTTCATTGGATCAGTCTAAAACTTTGCTCATACACATCTAGTGGCCAAAATCTACATTGCACCTAACCTGGAATAATACAATATGGCCAATCTCTTGCATTTCAAAGATGATGGAACTTGGGTTGTGCCGTGGCGGAGATCTTTGTGGGCTATACTCGGCCTTGTCTCAGGATGGTAAGTTGGTGGTTGAAGATATCCCTCTAGTGGTGTGGGGACTGTGCTTTGGCAAAGTGGGTGGGGTTATATCCTTCCTGTTTGGCCCTGTCCGGGGGTATCATTGGATGGGGCCACGGTGTCTCCTGACCCCTCCTGTCTCAGCCTCCAGTATTTATGCTGCAGTAGTTTGTGTTGGGAGGCTAGGGTCGGTTTGTTATATCTGGAGTACTTCTCCTGTCTTATCCGATGTCCTGTGTAGTATGCTCTCTCTAATTCTCTCTTTCTCTCTTTTTTCTCTCTCTCGGAGGACCTGAGCCCTAAGACCTGGCATGATGACTCCTTGCTGTCCCCAGTCCATCTGGCCGTGCTGCCGCTCCAGTTTCAACTGTTCTGCCTGCGGCAATGGAATCCTGACCTGTTCACCGGACGTGCTACCTGTCCCAGACCTATTATTTGACCATGCTGGTCATTTATGAACATTTTAACATCTTGGCCATGTTCTGTTATAATCTCCACCTGGCACAGCCAGAAGAGGACTAGCCACCCCTCTTAGCCTGGCACTTTGAGATATCAGCTGATGTACGAAGGGCTATACAGATACATTTGATTTTGATTTGAATTTTTACCAGATCTATTGTGTTATATTCTCCTACATTAATTTCACATTTCCACAAACTTCAAAGTGTTTCCTTTCAAATGGTATCAATAATATACATTACCTTGCTTCAGGTCCTGAGCTACAGGCAGTTAGATTTGAGTATGTCATTTTAGGTGAAAATTGAAAAAAAGGGTCAGATTCTTAAGAGGTTTTTAAGATCCTACATCTGTAAGGCCCACCATACACATCAACACTACTCATTGAACTCCAAACACACCCTTTGAATATCAAACAATGGGTTTACAGTTCTCTTTCATTATTACCACATCACTATAACATTTGGGTGATAGTAGTGTCACATTCCTTGCTTTTGCAACACATTCTGTCAACTTTGGTTGTGGATTCCCCCCCAAACGTTCCAGTACATTACAGATGCACAGCAAGATGTACAGCATGAAAGAGAAGGCTGTTTTTCTGTGTAGGCCTATGTAGCATTCAGAAGTGTGCTCACCCCGAGCAAGAGAGATCTGAGGCTACAGAGGGAATTCCTGCAAGAATACCGGTCACAAAGTGAGCCACCTGTTTGAAGCTGCAGCTACTCATCCAAGCCCTCGCCACATCACGACTCGGCCTTGTCTTGATACCAAAAGCCCAGTCTGTACAAATCCTCCTGAGCTCTCTTCAGAACCTGCCTCTCCCATATCATTCCTTAAAGGGCCACTCCTTAATAAATAGCTACTGCTCATGCAGCTACTCTTCCTAGGGTCAACATAAAATGTACAAATAGATGACAAAGTACAGAACAGTTATAGACAAGAAAAACAAAAGATATTACAAAATAAAATAAGAGTTATATATTGGAAGACACCAAGAGACAACAAAAACACTATTTACACACAATTCATATATAGATATTCATATTCTTAAACACAATAGCGTTAAATTAGATATTTAGAAAGAGGAGAGGTGGTGTGATACAATATTTCTTTTTTTAACCCTTGTGTGGTGTTCATGTTTTTGTTATTCACCCCATGTTCATGGGTCTGATGAACCCACAACCCACAGTAAAGGTGGACCAACACCCACAGTAAAGCCATAGCAATTTACACAAAAATACTTAATACTTAATACTTAGAGGTTGACCTATATCAATTACAAGCAATATAGACAGCATACATGGTTAATATTTGTCATTTTCCTCTGCTAAATCACGTATCAATAAAATCGCTATTCTTTTTTTTATACAATCATTATAATCACGGCATGGGTGGAATAAATCATGTTTATCTCGAACAAATATAAAAGAAACAAGAGGTTCATCACTATTTATGTTTATTGCTTTGAACTGAACAAATTGTAAAGACACATTTTTCATACAGTATTTTATGGAAATGATAAATGAGCCCCATTGAACACAAATTAAAACCTGTCTTGGACTTGGGTTCCGCTAGCAGGACGCCAAATAAAAATCAACAGAAATTTCACAAATCAAATTTCTCAAACATACAAGTATTGGCACCATTTTAAAGATGCAATTCTCGTTAATCCAGCCACAGTGTCTGATTTAAAAAATGCTTTACAGCGAAAGCTCCTCAAATGATTATGTTAGGTCACCACCAACTCACAGAAAAACCCAGCCACTTTTTCCAGCCAAAGAGAGGAGACACAAAAAGCACAAATAGAGATAAAATTAATCACTAACCTTTGATGATCTTCATCAGATGACACTCATAGGACTTCATGTTACACAATACATGTATGTTTTGTTCGGTAAAGTTCATATTTATATCCAAAAATCGTATTTTATATTGCCGTGTTATGTTCAGTAGTTCCAAAACATGCAGTGATATTGCAGAGAGACACATGAATTCACAGAAATACTCATTATAAATGTTGATGAAAATGTGTGTTATGCATGGAACTTTAGATACACTTCTCCTTAATGTAACCGCTGTGTTAGATTTCAAAAAAACTTTATGGAAAAAGCATAATCTGAGAACGGCGCTCAGAGCCCAAACCAGCCAAAAGAAATATCTGCCATGTTGCGCAGTCAACATTAGTCATAAATAGCATTAGAAATATTCACTTACATTTGATGATCTTCATTATAATGCACTCCCAGGAATCCTAGTTCCACAATAAATGCTTGTTTTGTTCGATAATGTCCATCATTTATGTTCATTTATGTCCAAATAGATTATTTTATTAGGGCGTTTGGTAAACAAATCCAAAAACGAGTTCAGGTCCAGTCGGACGAAAAGTTCAAAAAGTTATATTACAGGTCGAAGAAACTTGTCAAACCAAGTATAGAATCAATCTTTAGGATGTTTTTATCATAAGTGTTCAATAATGTTCCAACCGGAAAATTCCATTGTGTGTAGAAAAGCTATGGAACGAGAGATACCTCTCATGTGAAATACGCAGGACTGAGAATGAGGCTGCTGGCAGACCCCTTAGTCAAACAGCTCCTCAGATTTCCCACTTCCTGTTTGGATTTCTTCTCAGATTTCTGCCTGCCATATGAGTTCTGTTATACTCACAGACATCATTAAAACAGTTTTAGAAACTTCCGAGTTTTTTCTATCCAATACTAATAATAAAATGCATATATTACCATCACTCTGGGCACACTATTCATCTAAAAGTGAAAATGCTGCCCCCTATCCCTAAGAAGTTTTAAGGCCGGTCTACACACCACGAGGGACAGAGTTTTACTGTGTCTGTGTTGAAATTGTATTTCTTGCACTTGATGCATGTGTACTGTGTCTTCCTGTCCTTCTTGGGTCCACACTCATCGCAGCACTCCTTCTTGTTGCTACCGGCTGCAATCTAGAATGATGAAAACACACAAATTTTACTAACATCTCACTCACTCACATATATCGTTACAGCAGTCCAAGGCACAAGAGTCTGACACATACACATGCAACAACAACATATGATGAAGCAACATCACAGGCAGCCCAGATCTTAATTCCATATTTTGCAGGTTTAGACGGTATGTACTGCCTGAAGGGGCAGCGGCCCCTAAATGGCATAAGCTGCTCATAAACAGTAACGTTGGGCCCAGGGTTGTAGAACAGGGGAAGGCGGTCCACCCACTTGTCCCACACTGACCTGACTGCAGCTAGCTTTGATTAGATTTGATTTGATTTGTCTCTGGTGTCTCGGTTATCGAAGCGAAGGGGATAATCGTGGAAATAATATGTTTTCCAGAGACCTTGCTGCACGGAAAAGTTCTCTGCCAGTTTCTACATCCCACAGGGATTCTATGGATTCCCCATTCAATCTGAAAACACCAGCAAGGATAAGAACCCCAAAGTATGCATGTAAATGAGTTTGGTCTATCTCCTTCCATCTCTGTCCAAAAGCACACCTCCCCTCCAAATTAGTGCAGTCCAGAATGATATTCTGGATGGTGTATAGGATGAACAGTTCAAAAGAAGTCTTTATGTCCTGCAATTGAGTAACCGCCATCCGCATCGGCCCTGGTTGCATCCTTATCACATTGGCAGCCATGCGGGGTGGCTCATTCCTTGGGCGAGAAGACCATTCAATTTTTTTCTAATATTTCTCCTCCTGCAGGCTGCTGATGAGCTCGTTGCTGACGGGCTGGTCCTGGGGCTGGCTGAGGGTCAATCTCATCCTCTTCTTCCAACTCACTGTCAGACTCAGAATTGACATGATCCTCATATTCGGAAAAATCTTTGTCTTCCTTCCACACTAGCTTCTCTCTCTGTAAAAATAATTTCTAAGGACCTCTGAGCAGAGATTTGTTTTGTCATACTGATTGATTGTGGTAAGGAGCCACACATGCAAAGCTATTAATTTGTTGTGTCCCTCCCCCAACTTGCACCTGGCTGGGGAAAAGTGTGGGAAAATACAGATTTACATTTATTTTTAATTTTTTACATTGTATCAAAATAATGTAATAATGTGCAGGTTCCCACAAGATATTGTGTAGTTTCACACACTACAAAGGGTACAGAGTGCGAGGAAAGTGGAAGACAGGCAGACAGGCAGTGACGCAGACAAGTTCTTGGAGGAAGAAGGAGTGAAGGCACACAGGAAAACTTTTTGTTGAATTTTTAATTGTTTTCACCTACACACACACTTTTCCACACTTTTATTAACCTCGGTTCCAGTGGACCCGAACACCACATATAAATGTGTAGGGGGGTGCATAGTGTGCACTCAATGAAAATGTGTTTTTTTACATCTTCTTCACAGAAAATGAGCCAAGACCAATGAGTCTTAGGTTGGAAAAAGTATTAATTGTATAATTTTTCTTTTAGTAAACATTAAAAATGGGTCCCACAGACCCAAACACCACACAAGGGTTAATCTGTTTTTTAAAGCTAAACACGCTTTTTGCCTGAGTGACCTCTGGTGGCAGAGCATTTCATGATGACATGGCTCTATACATAACTGAGCAATGTATTAAATCTGTTTTTGATTTGGGTACTGTGAAAAAAAATTGTGTCGTGTCTGGTGGGGTGTGCATGGCTGATTGAAGTGTATGCAAATGTATTATACTGTACAAGTGGTTCGGCATTTTCAACACAAAAATGTATCTTAAAAAGACTACATGAGTAGTAGTCAATTCTCAACCCTCAACCATGAAAGATTATCATGCATGTTGATGTTAGTTCTGTGTGTGCAGGTAAGGGCAAGGCGTGCTGCTTTGTTTTGAGCCAGCTGCAGCTTTAGTTCTTTCGTTGTTGCACCTGACCATATTACCAGAAAGAAATCAAGATGGGACAAGATCAGAGCCTGAATAACTAGCACAGTTGATATTTGCGTCAGAAACACAGAACATCTGTTTAACAGACATACGTCTTTCCATCTTCTCAACAACTTTGTCAATATGACTTGACGATGATAACTGACCATCTGATGTTACTCCTAGGAGTTCAACTTCTTCAACTTGTTCAATGGTCACACCCTTTATCCACAACTCCAGCTGAGGTTTAGGTGTAACAGAATACTTTGAACGAAATACAATGCTTTTGGTTTAAGGTGTATTTAAGACCAGTTCGTTGTTATTTACCCATTTCGACACTGACTAACTCCTTGCTAAGAGTCTCAATAAGCTCACTGTCTGTAGGTGCTGATGTGTAAAGTGTGCAATCATCAGCATACATGGTCATTTTAGCTTCTTGTGAAAGTGCCAAATCATTTGTAAAAAATAAAGAGTAACGTCCTTAGGCAACTGCCCTGAGGGATACCGCATTCTACATATCTGATGTTAAAGAAGCCTTTTCCATTAAATAATACTCTGAGTTCTATTGGATAAACAATTCTCCAACCATGTGATGGCAGGTGATGTAAAGCCATAACAAGTGAGTTTTTTCAATAACAGATAATGATCAACAACAAAGGTTGCACTGAAATCCAACTATCATATTTTTATCAATTTAGTTTAGGCAATCATCTGTCATCGGAGTCAGTGCAGTAAAAGTTGAGTGCCCTTGTAACTGGTTTCGTAGGTGGAAGAAGGTGAGGACCAAGGGGCAGCGTGGTAAGTGTTCATGATCATATTTATTTAAACTCAGAGCACTAAAGAAAATAACAAAGAGAATGAAACGAAACCGAAACAGTTCTGTAAGGTGACGAAAAAAACGAAACAGAAAATAATCACCCACAAAACACAGGTGGGAAATGGCTGCCTAAGTAATATTCTTAATCAGAGACAATGAACGACACCTGCCTCTGATTGAGAACCATACCAGGCCAAACACATAAACACAACATAGAAAAAATAACAGACTACCCACCCCAACTCACACCCTGACCAAACAAAAACAAAACACAACAAAGGAACTAAGGTCAGAACGTGACAGCCCTTCGCTACACAATATTCTACATCAGTTTACTAAAACCAGGGAGCAAACTGATTAGGTAGCTGTTAGAGCCAACAAAGGGGGATTTACTATTTTTAGGTAGTGGAATTACTTAAGCTTCCTTCTATGCCTGTGTACACATACACTCCTTTAGGCTTTGGTTAAAGACAGGTCACAATTAGGGGTGGCAATACAGTCTGCTACCATTCACATTGTCTAAATTATATTCTTTGAAAATCTAAAATTGATAGAAATGGCCAAAAACAGCCATAGGTATCACAGTCACTGTGTCACTTGTCTCAATTCACTCTTTCTCCCTAAAATGGAATCACAAATCCTTCTAAATGATAGACACCAGTTTATGCTGAGACTTTATATGAGTGAATTGCTTGAGAGGTGGGTTGAGAGCAACAGAGAGCAAGAGAGAAAAGGGGCTAAAGCTCAGATGAGTTGCATTTTCCCTAAGGAGAACGAACTGCTGACGCTCCCCTCTCCTCCTCATCATCCTCTTCGTCGTCTCCTTCACATGTCTTGAGCGGAAAGGAGTGTGCGCTTGGAGGGTGAACTCACTTTAGTAGGGAGAGGCTTCCTGACAAGTCTTCCAGGCTGTCATTTATTTGGAGTAGTCATATGCTGCAAAACAAAGCTGCTTTGCCATATTTGATTTGCAGCAGAGAGTGAAGGTGTACTTCCCACAAAACATCCACCGGTGTCTCTAGGTTCCATTTTTTGCTCAGCACCAGCTAGTTCAGGGCCGGACAGCCAACAATATGGTCGTAACAGAGTGATTGACAGATAGCTATCCTACAATTGAGACTGTACGTGTCATGACTGCATGAGCCAATGACAGCATTACAAATTGATGTGCACATCTGACAGATCCTCAAAACAGTACACCCAGCACGAGTCCCCAGATCTGACAGAAGATTTTTTTTAACCAGGTAGGCCAGCTGAGAGCAAGTTCTCATTTACAACTGTGACCTGACCAAGATATAGCAAAGCAGTGCGACAAAAACAGCGCAGAGTTACACAAACAAACGTACAGCCAATAACACAAAAGAAAAATCTATGCACAGTGTGTGCAAATGTAGAAGAGTAGGGAGGTAAGGCAATAAATAGGCCATAGAGGCAAAATAATTACAATTTAGCATTAACACTAGGGAGTGATAGACATGGAGATGATGTGCAAGTAGAGATACTGGGGTGCAAAAGAGCAAGAGGATAAATAACAATATGGGGATGAGGTAGTTGGGTGTACTATTTACAGATTGGCTGTGTACAGGGACAGTGATCGGTAAGCTGTTCTGACAGCTGATGCTTAAAGTTAGAGAGGGAGATATAAGACTCCAGCTTCAGTGATTTTTGCAATTCAAAGATCCATAGGATAGTACGTTTTACGAGGGTATGTTTGGCAGCATGAGTGGAGGCTTTGTTGTAAAATAGGAAGCCGATTCTAGATTTAATTTTGGATTGGAGATACTTCATGTGAGTCTGGAAGGAGAATTTACAGTCTAACCAGGCACCTAGGTATTTGTAGTTGTCCACATATTCTAAGTCAGAACCGTCCAGAGTAGTGATGCTAGTTGGGCAGGCGGGTGCGGGCAACAATCGGTTGAAGAGCATGCATTTAGTTTTACTAGCAATTGGAGGCCACGGAAGGAGTGTTGTATGGCATTGAAGCTCGTTTGGAGGTTTGTTAACACAGTGTCCAAAGAAGGGCCAAGATCTGCATTAGGACAACACATTTGAGCAAAATATGATGTTACAGTCATCTCCTCATCAAACATTACCTTTATGGTCTGATATTCTGCAACAATTATATCATCCAACTGAGAATAAAATAATAGATACTGTGTATTTTGTATTATATAAACCACTACCCACGAAGACCCAGCCACGCAGCCCTAGAGAGATTCCTAACCACATCAACATGAAAAACAAATGTAGTGGTCTAAAAGGCCATCAGCAGAGAGTGGGGATAGCGCAAACAACAGAGTTAGCACACCATTTCCTTGTGAGGACCCTGGTTCAATGCATGTTTATTAGAAGATGAGCCTTGTAGTGCCAGAACAGCAGGAGTTTTCTCCAAACGGCTCAGTGTTCTCAGCCAGGCAAACTGAACAAGCCATGTACTGTACATCTCAACCTCCCGGGCTCTCGTTAGAGAGATGCCACTCAGAGCTCACACCTGCCGGCAGCCAATTGCTCGCCCACAGAGGTCCCACCCACACATACACACTCACCCTTTTCTCTCCGAACTGCAGACCTTGAGTCGCCTCACACACACACGCACTCTTAAGGTACCGCCTACAGACGGTCTTGACCCGGCCCCAGCTCAGCTGAGACCTATCGCTTAGTGTTAGCCTCCGCTCGATTCCTGTTTCTAATCTGGTTTTGTTCAACACCATCAGGCAATTTATGAACAATTTGTGAGGAAAGCAGAGACTGTGGGGGAGGAGACTGACAAAACCCCTGACAAATCCAATGGTAATGCACAAATAAGGTATTAACACAAGCCTTTTACTACATGTATGCTGACAACCATGTTTAGTGTACCTGGACATACACATTTCTGCATATCTAAATATGCTGTGTAGTTTATAGATGTAATGTCATATATTACTCTACATCAACTCTAATAGATTCATCAGTTTTGCTTCAAATCAATATAAATCATTCAGCTCACTGGAGAGGTGCTTCATATTGACTACTTTGTAGACCATGTCATTTACTGACTGTACTATAATGCTTTCCCATCACCAGAGAAATGGCCAGGGTGATTTTCAAACATAGCACCCATGTGGAAGGACATCTTGCACCAACTTCGGTGCAATTGAGGGCCCAGGAGAAAGAAGAAATAGGAGAGAGAGGCCTTGGCCATATGGGTAAAGGAGCAAGAGGGAAACAGAGAGAAAGTAGAGAGATACGGGCCTGGTCAAACATTGTGCACTACATAGGGAATAGGGTCCCATGACAGACAGACAGACAGACAGACAGACAGACAGACAGACAGACGTGGCTTTCATCCAGGCAAACTTGGAAAGACAGGAGATGTTATGAACGGCAGAAGCCAGAGCTACCTCATCCTTTTCATCTCTTCATCAGGACAGTTCAAAGACCCCGGCAGCTCTTTGATTCCATCAGTGTGATGGCTCCCTTGATGTGGAAATCTACATTTGAGAGAAATTGAAAAAAAGAGGGGGGAAAGGGTGACACATTACACCATATGAGGAAATAAACGTGCCTTTCGCCGCCCCGGAGCTGGCTCTAATGACTGTTAAAAAATAAAGGAACGAATCCATAAACGACACAGCTCCAAGCGTTGGACCACACTGACTCATTTGCAGTGTGATCATTTTCGTGCTCCGCAGAGGTGACTGAAAAAATACTCACCTCTGTCTCTAATTTCTCCACTCTCATGTTCTTCTGTTTGGCATGCTCACTCGGTTTCATCATATTCTATTTTGACCAATGTGTTTATGTCACGCTGGTAACAATAATTTGGGAGACAAGCACAGGAATGCGTAATAGTTTTTTTTATTACACCCCAAATTACGGCGTGCCATGTAAGGGCACCGGGACTAAGACCAAACAAACATGTAACAAAACACAAGGTAGAAACCCAAAACAAAAGAGCGAGGAGTACCTTGAATAAATACCACACACGCACAATGATTAACCCACGGGACAAGCCCCGTAATCATCTGCGCAATCCACGAAGGCACAAAAGCCCAAAACACACAGCACAGGTACTCACACGTACTAACGGACATAGTAACAATCATCTACAGCCCAAAGGAAACCAAAGGGAACACTTAAACAAGTACTAATCAGCGGGAATAGGGGACAGGTGTGCGCAATGGAAGTTCCGGAGGGATCCGTGACAGTTTATTAGTTGCTGACGGGTCTTTATGAAGCATCTTTTCTAATGTCCAGTTACAGTGAAAACATCAGACCAAACATGTACAGTTGAAGTCGGAAGTTTACATACACCTTAGCCAAAAACATTTAAACTCTGTTTTTCACAATCCCTGTCATTTAATCCTGGTCAAAAGTACGTGTCTTAGGTCAGTTAGGATCACCACTTTAGTTCAAGAATGTGAAATGTAAGATTAATAGTAGAGATAATTATTTATTTCAGCTTTTCTTTATTTCCTTTACATTCCCAGTGGGTCAGAATTTACATGCACTCAATTAGTATTTGTTAGCATTGCCTATAAATTGTTTAACTTGGGTCAAACGTTTCGGGTAGCCTTCCACAAGCTTCCAACAACAAGTTGGGTGAATTTTGGCCCATTCCTCCTGACAGAGCTGGTGTAACTGAGTCTGGTTTGTAGGCCTCCTTGCCTGCACACGCTTTTTCAGTTCTGCCCACATATTTTCAATAGGATTGAGGTCAGGGCTTTGTGATGGCCACTCCAATACCTTGACTTTGTTGTCCTTAAGCCATTTTGCCACAACTTTGAAAGTATGCTTGGGGTCATTGTCCATTTGGAAAACCCATTTGCGACCAAGCTTTAACTTCCTGACTGAGGTCTTGTGATGTTGCTTCAATATATCCACATAATTTCCCATCCTCATGATACCATCTATTTTGCCAAGTGCACCAGTCCCTCCTGCAGAAAATCAACCCCACAACCTGATGCTGCCACCCCCGTGCTTCATGGTTGGGATGGTGTTCTTCAGCTTGCAAGCATCCCCCTTTTACCCCCAAACATAACGTTGGTCATTATGGCCAAACATATCTATTTTTCTTTCATCAGACCAGAGGACATTTCCCCAAAAAGTATGATCTTTGTTCCCATGTGCATTTGCAGTAACTCAGGCACTGAGTTTGAAGGTAGGCCTTGAAATACATCCACAGGTACACCTCCAATTGACTCAAATGATGTCAATTAGCCTATCAGAAAAGCCAAGACATAATTTTCTGGAATTTTCCAAGCTGTTTAAAGGCTCAGTCAACTTAGTGTATGTAAACTTCTGACCCACTGGAATTGTGATACAGTGAAATAATCTGTCTGTAAAACAATTGTTGGAAAAATGTATTGTGTCGTGCACAAAGTAGATGTCCTAGCCGACTTGCCAAAACTACAGTTTGTTGACAAGAAATGTGTGGAGTGGTTGAAAAACGAGTTTTAATGACTCCAACCTAAGTGTATGTAAACTTCCGACATCAACTGTATATTTAGTTTCTGTATTCAACAATCGTGTACATCAATAAATTGTTACGTGAAGTGACGCGGAAATCTGTTGTTGTTTTCTCAAGTCCTCTGGGTAAGATTGAGATGACAAACAAACAACTTCCCTGCATCTTACAATAAACCTTTTTTGACTGCTGTTAACCTTAAGTGATTATTTGACATATAATACTTGTAGATTAGCTTGGGCTGGCTAACATCTGATTTGTATTACGTAGAGATGCGTAGAATGAGACAGGATAGGGTTATTCACTGCACACATTTCCGAATTGTGAACACTCCACGTGACTATCACTGTAACAACACCCCTGACTTAGTACGTCAGTTTGAAAATCCTAGTTGAGGACATAATTATAACAAGGTTCACTTTGAGAACTTTTGACCTTCTTTTATCTGTGCATAATTTTATATGACAGCTTTGTGATTGCGAGAATAGAGCAATAAAAATGAAGACAAAACATTCAAAGCTGGCTTGCATTTCAAAAAGGCCAGACAGGCACCGATGGAAAGTTTGGAACCATTTGTTTGTCAGCTAATTACAAGCACATTAACACCCACCACAATGTGGGCTTCTGTGTCTCTATCTTCACTTTCAATAGACAGAAGAAATTAGCAGATCACGTACTGCTCTGTGAAACAAGAAGTGATGGCTAAATCTCTTTAAAACGTCCTTTCTTGGGAGAGAGTGGCAGATTTGTTGACTAAACAGGTTGGAGATTTTGTTTGACATTAAAAAACAAGAACTGCAATTATTCAAAAGGTGGAAGCGCAGATGGATAAACAGCGTCAGGACAGCTCTTTGTTTCTCCAAAACTGAAGGACACAATAATGGAAAACTGCCCATACAAGCAAAATACCAGAACAAAAGTAACACAAACCGCAGATATGACTGAAACCTTAGAGCTGGGAAGCTCATCTTCCTGCAATCAAGCCAAAGTCCAAAGCACCAGAGAAGTATCTGTATCTGAATCTGCCATGACACCCTCAGTCCAGAGGTAAAGTGTACTGCCATGACACCCTCAGTCCAGAGGTAAAGTGTACTGCCATGACACCCTCAGTCCAGAGGTAAAGTGTACTGCCATGACACCCTCAGTCAAGAGGTAAAGTGTACTGCCATGACACCCTCAGTCCAGAGGTAAAGTGTACTGCCATGACACCCTCAGTCCAGAGGTAAAGTGTACTGCCATGACACCCTCAGTCCAGAGGTAAAGTGTACTGCCATGACAACCTCAGTCCAGAGGTAAAGTGTACTGCCATGACACCCTCAGTCCAGAGGTAAAGTGTACTGCCATGACAACCTCAGTCCAGAGGTAAAGTGTACTGCCATGGCACCCTCAGTCCAGAGGTAAAGTGTACTGCCATGACACCCTGGGTCCAGTGGTAAAGTCTACTGCCATGACACCCTCAGTCCAGAGGTAAAGTGTACTGCCATGACACCCTCAGTCCAGAGGTAAAGTATACTGCCATGACAACCTCAGTCCAGAGGTAAAGTATACTGCCATGACACCCTGGGTCCAGAGGTAAAGTGTACTGTCATGACACCGTCAGTCCAGAGGTAAAGTGTACTGCCATGGCACCCTCAGTTCAGAGGTAAAGTGTACTGCCATGACACCCTGGGTCCAGAGGTAAAGTGTACTGACATGACACCCTCAGTCCAGAGGTAAAGTGTACTGCCATGACACCCTCAGTCCAGAGGTAAAGTGTACTGCCATGACACCCTCAGTCCAGAGGTAAAGTGTACTGACATGACAACCTCAGTCCAGAGGTAAAGTGTACTGCCATGACACCCTGGGTCCAGAAGTAAAGTGTACTGTCATGACACCCTCAGTCCAGAGGTAAAGTGTACTGCCATGACAACCTCAGTCCAGAGGTAAAGTGTACTGTCATGACACCCTCAGTCCAGAGGTAAAGTGTACTGTCATGACAACCTCAGTCCAGAGGTAAAGTGTACTGTCATGACACCCTCAGTCCAGAGGTAAAGTGTACTGTCATGACAACCTCAGTCCAGAGGTAAAGTGTACTGCCATGACACCCTCAGTCCAGAGGTAAAGTGTACTGTCATGACACCCTCAGTCCAGAGGTAAAGTGTACTGCCATGACACCCTCAGTCCAGAGTTAAAGTGTACTGCCATGACAACCTCAGTCCAGAGGTAAAGTGTACTGCCATGACAACCTCAGTCCAGAGGTAAAGTGTACTGTCATGACACCCTCAGTCCAGAGGTAAAGTGTACTGCCATGACACCCTCAGTCCAGAGTTAAAGTGTACTGCCATGACAACCTCAGTCCAGAGGTAAAGTGTACTGCCATGACCACCTCAGTCCAGAGGTAAAGTGTACTGTCATGACACCCTCAGTCCAGAGGTAAAGTGTACACAACGGCACCCAAATAAACCTTATTTTGAGATCATTACAAACTTTCTAGTTAGTCTTTACAGTAAAAACTTCTATGGAATAAGATTATCCACATTAAGCACAGAATGTGGTTGAACTCTCCAGTCCATGACTGCTACTTAATATAGCCTTGAGTAGCGAGTGCTTCTATAAAAATACACTTTGAGCAATACAAACCCTCTGTGTTAACATCATCTATATTACCATCATATCTATGGTGTCCCTGCTTTGTAAAATACCACATTTACAACATTTATTTTTAAGACCACTCTTTCCATGAATGGATCTGTGAGGGGATTACTTCAGTGTAATTTCTAAAGAAAGACTTTAATATTTCAAATTGGCTTTCCGGATTTCACATTGGCTTGCAGTCTCATAAAATAGGGATAAAAGCAACATATACTGGTGCAGGCATGGGTTTACCTCCTCTTCATAAGTGGGTTCACCGTACTGGATGAATAAATCATTGAATGGATGGGTGGTCAAATGACTGAGTAAAGATCTGAATGGCATTACAGCGATGATCTCATAGAGGCAGCGGTGGATCCACAGAATGTGCTCTCATTAAGACAAAAGTTTTTTTTAATTAAATTGGGGGAAAAACAGCCAGTCAGGTGACAAAGGACAATCTGGATGAGGTGCTTTGGGAATAGAACAACTAAACATGACTTTGAAAATATGATGACTCTGTCATGTCTTAAATTACATTGTAAAACCCATTGTCTGAGTTTTGAACTATTATTAACCGAAGGTAAATGGCAAACAAAACAAAAAAAGTTTCAATTTGGTAGAAATCTTAACATATAAAAAACAATCTGTCTAGATGCTTGTTAGCCTTCGCTGGCTTTGAATTTGAGCACCACAGGGAGCTGGTATAAGTTCCAACATGCACCACCCAATGTGTTCCAATTACAGATTAGAATAGCACAGAGATCCTTAGCATAATTGAAAACTACAGGTACTGAGAGACATTTTCATAGAAAAATGTGATCCTGCCCTAGCTGCTCAGAAGTGGCAATCAAGCCAGCATGAAAGGCGATATTATGAATTGGAACAAAAGCAGGCAGAACTTGTTTTGACCCCCTGCCAAACGTGAGTGAATTAATGTCAGGGACATATGAATGTTTGAGCAAATGAATGATAGAGGGTCTCCGTGTCGATATCGATGAGAGTGGCTGTACTGTGTGACTACATGTGGTGTGCAGGCCTGTGTTGATAGGACGACAGTCTGCTGTATATAACTGTGAATAGCGGACAGCAGAGCAAACCATTTACATTATAATTTGTTCCTAACCATAGTTCAGGTGAATAAGAACAGAACTCAGTTCAATGTTTCAATTCAACATGATTTCATTCATACAGATGTAGGATCTGAATTTGATCACTTTTTGTTGCTGAGAATTTTCTGCAAAGCAAAATTGTAGTGTATTTGAGTTTTAAAAAGGTTAATAAGGTTTGTAATTACCACTAAAACATTTCAGACTTGATTTGCCCTAAGGAAAAATTTATCAACCCCTACAAATATGTCCATTAATTAAAATTGACATACAAATGGACAATTATTGTTACTGCAGGATTATTTTCCTGCTGTAGCAAACTGGTTCAAATTTAAATCCTACATGTGTATCTGAGCGGCAATTAGAAATGGACAACTACATGGAATGATCATGAAAAGACCAACAGATAACACAGAAGCAGATATACAGTATCCTCCCCATCCACATATCCACCCTGTGCAGTATTAACATAACTCATTTCCAGTATACAGTATCCTCCTCATCCACATATCCATCACCCTGTGCAGTATTAACATAACTCATTTCCAGTATACAGTATCCTCCTCATCCACATATCCATCACCCTGTGCAGTATTAGCATAACTCATTTCCAGTATACAGTATCCTCCTCATCCACATATGCATCACCCTGTGCAGTATTAACATAACTCATTTCCAGTATACAGTATCCTCCTCATCTACATATGCATCACCCTGTGCAGTATTAACATAACTCATTTCCAGTATACAGTATCCTCCTCATCCACATACCCATTACCCTGTGCAGTATTAACATAACTCATTTTGGCGTGGCAGGTACCCTAGTAGTTAGAGCATTGGGCCAGTAAACGAAAGGTTTCTGGATCAAATCCCCGAGCTGACAAGGTATAAATCTGTTATTCTGCCCCTGAACAAGGCAGTTAAGCCACTGTTTCCGAGAAGGCCGTCATTGTAAATAAGAATTTGTTCTTAACTGACTTGCCTAGTTAAATAAAGGTTACTTTCAATACTTAGATGATCAACAAGATTAACACTTAGCCTTGACAAAATGTGACAGAGACGTCGCATTGATCGATACATGTTTAACAGTTCACTTCCCTTTTAATACCACTTCACATTTTTTGCTTCTCCCCTGCACTTGCAATATAAAATGTTACTTCAGGTGTATATGTGTATTTAAAGATGTTGCTTATGTTGTTGAAGACAGACAGCTCATAGAAAAAGTAGAGGAAAAATAAACTTGGCCCCAGGCTCCATGAACTGAAATAATAAACAGATAAGCAGGAGGGGTTATTCAGTGTTTTGTAACCTTTCGTGGGATGGCAGCGGATGAATGCTAAATGTTCTGTGCATCCACTGCTCGTGTTGTGCAAATCGTGTTTGCCAGGCATTTCTGGCGGCTTCCATGCCTTTTGTAATGTGAGGCACTGATGTCAGTGATGAGGCGAGCAAGAGTCTCGCTCTTGTGACCACTGGGATTGGAGCTGGGCCGGGGTCTCGCTGGCCGTGTGTGGGCAGAAAAAAAGACGACAGTCTGTGTAATGGGGTGGTGGGCCGTCGCGCTCACATTTACAGCAATTGAACTTTGACCCTTTCCCGTGAGCAGCTATTCCTGCAAACATTGGCTCTGGTCCTTGAATAAGGCTGCATGGATACAGTCATAAACAAATGGTTTTATATCACAGTAGCTTCCATGAAACTCCTGTGGCCACAACATGCTTTATGTTCTGTTGGCTCAGTCCTATTCTTTCCATATGAACATGTTTAAGTCAACCATTACTGACAACATCATTGATATTTATAGACTTCTGCTCAATTGATCTTGTCACCTTACAATACATGACAGCGTACATAGACTGAATGGCCATTTATGGCAATCATCACATTTTGCGTCTACGTTATTCAGAGACTTCATGACTACAATACATAAACTAAAGTGAAGTTAAATGGACATTCCCCTCATTTCCTGTCTGCTAGGTCTCAGTCAGTAGGTTTTGTCCAGAGAAAGATCCTCTTCTCTCTAATTCACTGTAATCACATTGAGTCACATTAGCAACAAGGCTTCCTTGACTGGAGAAGGTTGCAGATGTGGCCAGAATTAAATTACCACTATGAGACACATACATGGCTGGCTGAGATGGGGACAAGGACTGGGGCTGACCGGGACTGTGGCTGTGGCTGGGGCTGACTGGGGCTGTGGCTGGGCTGGGGCTGACTGGGGCTGTGGCTGTGGCTGGGCTGGGGCTGACTGGGGCTGTGGCTGTGGCTGGGCTGTGGCTGACTGGGGCTGTTGCTGTCTGGGGCTGTGGCTGACTGGGGCTGTGGCTGGGCTGTGGCTGACTGGGGCTGTGGCTGGGCTGTGGCTGACTGGGGCTGTGGCTGGGCTGGGGCTGACTGGGACTGTGGCTGGGCTGGGGCTGACTGGGGCTGTGGCTGTGGCTGGGCTGGGGCTGGGGCTGTGGCTGGGGCTGAATGGGGCTGTGGCTGTGGCGGGGCTGGGGCTGACTGGGGCTGTGGCTGGGACTAGGGCTAATATGACTGGGGCTGTGGCTGGGACTAGGACTGGGCTGGGACTGACTGGGGCTGTGGCTGTGGCTGGGGCTGACTGGGGCTGTGGCTGTGGCTGGGGCTGACTGGGGCTGTGGCTGTGGCTGAATGGGGCTGTGGCTGTGGCTGTGGCTGTGGCTGGGGCTGACTGGGGCTGTGGCTGGGACTAGGGCTAATATGACTGGGGCTGTGGCTGGGACTAGGATTGACTGGAGTTGTGGCTGGGACTAGGACTGGGCTGGGACTGACTGGGGCCGGGAGTAGGGCTGGGGCTCTAGCTAGGACTAGGGCTGGGGCTCGGACTAGGGCTGGGGCTAACTGGGACTAGGGCTGGGACTATGACTAGGCTGGGGGCTGTGGCTGGGACTAGGACTGAGGCTAGCTGGGGCTGTGGCTGGGAGAAGGGCAGGGCTGAGGCTGGCTGTGGCTGTATCTGGGACTAGGGCCGTGCTGGTAGAAGGGCTTTGCTATAGGTTAGGCTGTGGCAGGGTCCACTTGAAACAATGCACGCACTGGAAGTGTAGAGGCAGGTTTAGCAATACATTGTCAGAGAAATGTGCCTGCATGTCAGAGACATATGTATTTTGTGTGACTTCGGTGTCACTGCATCCCACTTCCTGCCATTTGGGGGAAAGGGACGTGAATGGCTCTCTTCAGGTCAAGGCCTGTATCTATTCTCATATGTCTTCTATACTGGGATTTGATACAACTCTGATAGACACATCAATACTTTTAACATGCTGCTAAAGCATTATGTTACCTGTCAATATTTAATCTGGGAGGGGTTGGTTGGCAGTGACTTTTAAAAAGTTTATATTTAATAAAACACTAATGGTGGTTCACAGAAGCCACCAGATTTGTAAGGAATCAGGGAGGCAAAAGCAGTAAATAATTGGATGTCATTACATAGGGTAATGGGACACATTCACAATGACATGATGGATGAGCTCAGGCATGTATAGGAGGTGTGTAAGCTTTTGAATCAACAGAAGAATAAATGTGTGGTCTGAGTGTACCACCTACAGATGTAGGATCTTAATTTGAGCCCGTTTTCTACAGCAGCGACGTAATGCAGCAAAAGAAAATGTGAATTACTTTTGTCATTTCAAAGTGGAAATTTCAAACTTTAGAAGCCTTTTTAAACCCTGAATACACTACAAGTTTGCATTTCCTGCTGTGCAGGAAAATTCTCAGCAACAAAAGAGAGTTCAAATTAAGTTCCTACATCTGTATAACTGGGAGAGGAAAGACCTCTTTAGAATGATTTATCTACAATGTAAAACCAGGCACATCACTGGTTGAGAGAGGTCTGTTTTTGGAAATATTCAACGTGCATTTCAAGTCCACTTGGGAAAATGAGCTGTACAAAGATATAGATATATGTCTTGTCGCCAGAGATACATCCCCACCATGGCCGTAACTACATATGACGACACCGAGGTCAGGACCTCTGTAATTTTTTCTAATAAAAATAAATACAAATGTTTTACAAATATATATTTTGTACACAATAAATACAATCTGTTACGGGTCAACATCTAAATATTGCTCCCAGCGTTGAACAAAGCTCAGAATGCTTACACTCTGTCTGACTAAGTTATATTTGTACCTGCGTCTTTGGGAACGAGTGGAATCATGAACACTGGTATGTTCCTTATGTTTGCCTGCATCCTCCAGATTTGCCTTTTTAGAAGCACATTCACCATGCTCTGAAATGGCTAACTCTGCCCTCACAAGGAGGGCCTGAGACGTGAAACGAACTACCCCTTGAAGTCAGCTCAAGTAGGCAACTAGAGTCAGCAATGCAGCTGACAGTGTGTTTGCGAGATGCCGGACAAAAGGCACATTTTAAAACCGTCCCGTGACTCTTGTGATGTCTACAAACATCCCCCAAACAAACAAAAAACGACTCTCTAAGTATGAGTGCACAACTGGTAAATAGTGGCTTATAGATATGTCAATCAGTCAGGTGGTTAGCTGTCGGCAGAGACTTATTTTGCAGTAATGTTGAGGGCCTCTGGCTAGTATTACTTAGTCAGTTAGAAGGATGAAGTACGATGCTAACGTTAAACAGAGCCTACCTCAGCAGGAGCTAAAGATAAGCTACTAAGTTCTCATAACTTTTCTTTACAGAGAGTATTTGTATTTGATTTTTATTATGGATCCCCATTAGCTGCTTCCAAGGCAGATCCAGGAGAGATTGACATGCATATCATTAATATTAGCTCTCTGTGTACATCCAAAGGCCAGCCGTGCTGCCCTGTTCTGAGTCAGTAGTAATTTTCCCTTTTTGTGGCACCTGACCTCAAGACTCAACAGTAGACCAAGTGTGACAAAACTAGGGCCTGTAGGACCTGCCTTGTTGATAGTGCTGTTAGGAAGGTAGAGCAGTGCTTTATTATAGACAGACTTCTCCCCATCTTAGCCACTGTTATATCAATATGTTTTCACCATGGCAGTTTACAATCGAGGGTTACTCCAAGCAGTTTAGTCACCTTAACTTTTTCAATTTACACATTTATTTATTACAATATTTAGTTGAGGTTTCGGTTTTAGTGAATGATTTGTCCCAAATACAATGCTTTTTGTTTTAGAAATATTTAGGACTAACTTATTCCTTGCCAACCACTCTGAAACAATATGCAGCTATTTGTTTAGTGTTGCAGTTTTTTCAGCCACTGTAGTAGCTGACATGCATAGTTTTGAGTCATCCGCATACATAGACACACTGGCTTTGCTCAAAGCCAGTGGTATGTCATTAGTAAAGTTTTAACGAAGTAAGGGGCCTAGACCGCTGCCCTGGGAAATTCCTGATTCTACCTGGATTATGTTGGAGAGGCTTCCATTAAAGAACACCATCTATGTTCTGTTAGACAGGTAACTCTTTATCCACAATGTAGCAGGGGGTGTAAAGCCATAACACATGTGTTTTTCAAGCAGCAGACTACGATCGATAATGTCAAAAGCTGCAATGAAGTCTAACAAAACAGCCCCCATAATCTTTTTATCATCAATTTAATTTGTGTGCATGATGTGCTTGTTGAATGTCCTTCCCTATAAGCATGCTGAAAGTTTGTTTTTAGTTTGTTTACAGTAAAATAGCATTATATCTGGTCAAACACAATTGATAAAAAAGTTTACTAAGGGTTGGTAACAGACTGATTGATCGGCTATTTGAGCCAGTAAAGGGGGCTTTACTATTCTTGGGTAGCGGAATGACTTTTGCTTCCCTCCAGGCTTGAGGTCACATGCTCTCTAGTAGGCTTAGATTAAAGATATGGCAAATAGGAGTGGCAATATCGTTCGCTATTATCCTCAGTAATTTTCCAACCAAGATGTCAGACCCTAGTGGCTTGTCATTGTTGATAGACAACAATCGTTTTTTTTACTTCTTCCACACTCACTTTAAGGAATTCAAAATTACAATGCTTGGCTTTCATAATTTGGTCAGATATACTTGGATCCGTAGTCTCAGAATTTGCTGCTGGCATGTCATGCCTAGATTTGCCTATCTTGCCAATGAAAAAAATCATTAAAATAATTGATGATATTAGTGGGTTTTGTGATGAATGAGCCATCTTATTCAATGAATGATGGAGCAGAGTTTGCCTTTTTGCCCAAAATGTAATTGAAGGTGCTCCAAAGACTTTTACTATCCCTCTTCATGTAATTATCTTTGTTTCATGGAGTAGTTTCTTCTTCTTTTTATTCAGCTTAATTTCTCTATTTGCAATACATTTGCCAAATCGATTGTGCAGTCAGACTTATTTGCCATTCCTTTTGCCTCATTCCTCTCAACCATAAAGTGTTTCAATTAATCAGAAATCCACAGGGATTTAACAGATTTACTGTCATTCTGTTAATGGGTGCATGCTTATTAGTAACTGGAATAAGCAATTTCATAAATGCTCCACAGTAGACCCAGACTCTGAGGAGCCTATGAGGCAGGGTCTACTGTGAAGCCTAAGAGGCGAGGTCTACTGTGGAAACCTAGGATGCAGGGTCTACTGTTGAGCCTAGGAGGCGGGGTCTACTGTGGAACCTAGGATGCAGGGTCTAATGTGGAGCCTAGGATGCAGGGTCTAATGTGGAGCCTAGGAGGCAGGGTCTAATGTGGAGCCTAGGATGCAGGGTCTAATGTGGAGCCTAGGAGGCAGGGACTACTGTGGAGCCTAAAAGGCAGGGTTTATTGTGGAGCCTAGGAGGCAGGGTCTACTGTGGAGCCTAGGAGGCAGAGATTACTGTGGAGCCTAAAAGGCAGGGTTTACTGTGGAGCCTAGGAGGCAGGGTCTCCTGTGGAGCCTAAAAGGCAGGGATTACCGTGGAGCCTAGGAGGCAGGGACTACTGTGGAGCCTAAAAGGCGGGGATTACCGTGGAGCCTAGGAGGCAGCGACTACTGTGGAGCCTAGGAGGCAGGGACTACTGTGGAGCCTAGGAGACAGGGACTACTGTGGAGCCTAGGAGGCAGGGACTACTGTGGAGGTCTACTATGGTCTACTATGTTATTTAAAAAAAATATATATATATATAATTTATTTCAGAGGACCACATTGGAAATACTTTTTCAAACTTTTCCTCTGTGATTGTAAATTATGATTGTAAATGCATTATCCACATGTGTGGTGGAATTTTGTTTTAAATTGTAAAATACATCTATCTACACTAAACAAAAATATGAACGCAACATGCAAAGTATTGGTCCAATGTTTCATGAGCTGAAATGAAAGATTCCAGAAATGTTAGATACTCACTAAAAAATGTATTTCTCTCAAGTGTTGTGCACAAATTTGTGTAAGTCCCTGTTGGTGAATTTTTCTCCTTTCCCAACATAATCCATCCACCTGAGAGGTGTGGCATATCAAGAAGCTGATTAAACAACATGATCATTACACAAGTGCGACAATAAAAGGCCACTCTAAAAGGTGCAGTTGTGTGACAAAAGTCTTGTGGGAGTGTGCAATTGACATGTTGGCTGCAGGAATGTCCACCAGGGCTATTGCCAGAAAATTGAATGTTAACGTCTCTACCATAACCCGTCTCCAATGTCATTTTAAAGAATTTGGCAGTACATCCAATCAACCTCACAACCGCAGACCACGTGTAACTAGCCCAGGACCTCCACATCAGGTTTCTTCACCTGTGGGATCATCTGAGACCAGCCACCCGGACAGCTGATGAAACTGTGAGTTTGCACAACTGAAGAATTTCTGCACAAACTGTCAGAAACCTTCTCAGGGAAGCTCCTCTGCATGCTCGTTGTCTTCACAAGGATCTTGACCTGACTGCAGTTCGGTGTTGTAACCGACTTCAGTAGGAACATCAATGAGCTTCAAACCAAAAAACATGTACAGTTGAAGTCGGAAGTTTACATATACCTTAGCCAAACACATTTAAACTGAGTTTTCCACAATTCCTGACATTTAATCCTAATAAAAAGTCCCTGTCTTAGATCAGTTATGATCACCACATTATTTTAAGAATGTGAAATGTCAGAATAATAGTAGAGAGAATTATTTATTTCAGGTTTTATTTCCTTCATCACATTCCCAGTGGGTCAGAAGTTGACATACACTCAATTAGAATTTGGTAGCATTGCCAATAAATTGTTTAACTTGGGTCAAATGTTTTGGGTATCCTTCCACAAGCTTCCCACAATAAGTTTGGTGAATTTTGGCCCATTCCTCCTGACAGAGCTGGTATGAGTCAGGTTTGTAGGCCTCCTTGCTCACACACGCTTTTTCAGTTCTGCCCACACATTTTCTATAGGATTGAGGTCAGGGCTTTGTGATGGCCACTCCAATACCTTGACTTTGTTGTCCTGAACCCATTGTGCCACAACTTTGGAAGTATACTTGGGGTCATTATCCATTTGGAAAACCCATTTGCGACCAAGCTTTAACTTCCTGACTGATGTTTTGAGATGTTGCTTCAATATATATACATAATTTCCCATCCTCATGATGCCATCTATTTTGCAAAGTGCACCAGTCCCTCCTGCAGCAAAGCATCCCCACAACCTGATGCTGCCACCCCCGTGCTTCACGGTTGGGATGGTGACCTTCGTCATGCAAGCATCCCCCTTTTTCCTCTAAACATAACGATGTTCATTATTGCCAAACTGTTCTGTCTTTGTTTCATCAGACCAGAGGACATTTTACCAAAAAGTACAATCTTTGTCCCCATGTGCAGTTGCAAACCATAGTCTGGCTTTTTTTATGGTGGTTTTGGAGCAGTGTCTTGTTCCTTGCTGAGTGGCCTCTCAGTTTATGTCGGTATAGGACTCGTTTTACTGTGGATATTGATACTTTTGTAGCTGTTTCCTTCAGCATCTTCACAAGGTCATTTGCTGTTGTTCTGTGATTGATTTGCACGTTTCGTACCAAAGTATGTTCATCTCTTGGAGACAGAAGGTGTCTCCTTCCTGAGCAGTACGATGGCTGCGTGGTCCCATGGTGTTTATACTTGCGTACCTTCAGATGTTAGGAAATTGCTCCCAAGGATGAACCAGACTTGTATGGGTCTACAAATATTTTTATGAGGTCTTGGCTGATATCTTTTAATGTCAAGCAAAGAGGCACTGAGTTTGAAGGTAGGCCTTGAAATACATCCACAGGTACACCTCCAATTGACTCAAATGATTTCAACTAGCCTATCAGAAGCTTCTAAAGCCATGACATCCTTTTCTGGAATTCTCCAAGCTGTTTCAAGGCAAAGTCAACTTAGTGTATGTAAACTTCTGACCCATTGGAATTGTGATACAGTGAATTGTAATCTGTCTGTAAACAATTCTTGGAAAAATGACTTGTGTCATGCACAAAGTAGATGTCCTAACCAACTTGCCTAAACTACAGTTTGTTAACAAAATATTTGTGGAGTGTTTGAAAAACGAGTTTTACTGACTCCAACCTAAGTGTATGTAAACTTCCAAATTCAACTATATATACAGTATACACCCAAAAAATATATAAATGCAACATGCAACAATTTCAAAGATTTTGCTGAGTTACAGTTACAGAATGCACAGATACCGTGACGAGATCCTGAGGACCGTTTTCGTGCCATTCATCCAGGGTCATCACCTCATGTTTCAGCATAATCATGCACGGCCCCATGTCACAAGGATCTGTACACAATTCCTGGAAGCTGAACATTTCCTGCATACATGGCCTGCATACTCACAAGACATGTCACCCATTGAGCATGTTTGGGATGCTCTGGATCTACGTGTACGACAGTGTGTTCCAGTATCCAGCAACTTCACACAGCCATTGAAGAGGACTGTGACAAAATTCCAAAGGCCACAATCCACAACTTGATCAACTCTATCAGAAAGAGATGTGTCGCACTGCATGAAGAAAATGGTGGTCACACCAGATACTGACTCGTTTTGTGATCCATTCCCCTAGCTTTTTTTCAAAGGTATCTGTGATCAACAGATGCATAACTATATTCCCAGTCATGTGAAATCCATAGATTAGGGCCTAATGAATTTATTTCAATTGACTGATTTCCTTATATGAACTCAAATTGTTGCATGTTGCATTTATATTTTTGTTCAGTGTTTACACTACCGTTCAAACGTTTAGGGTCACTTAGAAATGTCCTTGTTTTTGAATGAAAAACACATTTTTTTGTCCATTAAAATTACATCAAATTGATCAGAAATACAGTTTGGACATGGCTAATGTTGAAAATGTCGATTGTAGCTGGAAACAGAAGATGTTTTATGGAATATCTATATCGGCGTACAGAGGCCCATTGTCTGCAAACATCACTCCTGTGTTCTAATGGCACAGTGAGTTAGCTTATCCAAGTTTATAATTTTAAAAGGCTAATTGATCATTAGAAAACCCTTTTGCAATTTTGTTAGCAATAAAACTGGCTTTTTTTTAGATGAGTTGAGTATCTGAAGCATCAGCATTTGTGAGTTCAATTACAGGCTCAAAATGGCCAGAAATAAACAACTTTCAAATTGCCAAGAAACTGAAGATCTCGTACAACGCTGTGTACTACTCCCTTCACAGAACAGCACAAACGGGCTCTAACCAGACTAGAAAGAGGAGTGGGAGGCCCTGGTGCACAATTGAGCAAGTGGACAAGTACATTAGAGTGTCTAGTTTGAGAAACAGACGCCTCACAAGTCCTCAACTGACAGCTTCATTAAATAGTACCCGCAAAATACCAGTCTCAACGTCAACAACGAAGAGACCACTCTGGGATGCTGGCCTTCTAGGTTTTGCATCCCTTTGATATTTTAAGTAGAAATTGTCCACCAATATTGAATTTTATAAGTATGTTATATTAAATGAAGTGCCCTTTAATATTGACTACATGGAGAATTCAATAAATCTTTTTTTTATGATTAAAGGCTTGTTAATGTGCCAAAATTCAGCATTTTGATATGTCCCTCCGTCAACCCTGTGTCACTTCTCGGACGATTTCAACCCACTTAATGCCAAAATCTCTCCAAGTTCTACCATCATTGTAAAGCCATAGTTATTTTGTTGCTATGACAAAGTCATTTCTGAAGATTATTATTTCATGTGATTAGTGATTCATTTACGTGTGTTCCTTGTTTAAAGGTGAACCTTGTTATGTAAACTGAACTCTCGTTTTAATATAGTGAAACTTTTCCTTTTAAAACATTTTTTTTAAAGAAACATTGAACATTGAATAGTCAAAACATAGAGCGAAAGCAGATGAGCTAGTTCTTCTCTTTTTGTCAATGTTGTGGTGTTTTGTGGTGTTTCTGGTGTTTTCCACATATGCTCTTACTATAGTCATTTTATTAAGATTAACCTATTAAGATGTGAAAACTTGTTTTTTTATGAAGTTGAGCATGAACTCTTTATGACAGATTGTTCAAATTCAGAAATTCCACTACTCAAAAGGGGCACCAAATTAGTGGAACGACCTGGATGCAGAGGCCTAACCAAACCTTTGATTCTCTGTGTCTCCCTGTCAGTGTTAGAAGTACTGTATGAAGTACTGTATGAAGTACTGTATGATGTACTGTATGAAGAACTGCATGAAGTACTGTATGGAGTACTGTATGATGTACCGTATGAAGTACTGTATTATGCACTGTATGAAGTAGTTTATGAAGTATTGTATGAACAGATATTTGAAGTGCTGTATGAAGTACCGTATGAAGTACTGTATCAACAGCTGTATGAAGTACTGTATGAACAGCTGTATGAAGTATTGTATGAACAGCTGTATGAAGTATGGTATGAACAGCTGTATGAAGTACTGTATGAAGTATTGTATGAAGTACTGTATGAAGTACTGTATGAACAACTGTATGAAGTACTGTATGAAGTATTGTATGAAGTACTGTATAAAGTAGTGTATGAAGTATTGTATGAAGCATTGTATGAAGTACTGTATGAAGTACTGAATGAACAACTGTATGAAGTACTGTATGAAGTACTGTATGAAGTACTGTATGAACAACTGTATGAAGTACTGTATGAAGTATTGTATGAAGTACTGTATGAAGTACTGTATGAAGTACTGTATGAACAACTGTATGAAGTACTGTATGAAGTACTGTATGAACAGCTAAAAAGTCTTTATCACTTTGCCTTCTAGTCCTCATTTGAGCGGAGCAACCTTTCACCCTACACTCTTAAACAAGCATCAGAGATCATCCAATGCTATTTGTCTGATTTTCCCATGACAGCCTTTTGCCAGAGGTGCTATTCGAAGGCTTTGAAGGACTCTGTGCTCAGGAGCTGCTCAATACAAGTATCACACCAGTCCCCGCTAGTAAATTATGACGGGATGTCAAAAATAATTCATTCAAATATCCATATCCATCCGTTTATCCTGTTAATAATTGATTTCTTTGGAGCCATGAAATAAGAACTTTAGGTCATCCGCTCCAGAGACATTTCTGTTTTCCCAAAATACTGTCATGAAAAAGGGAAGCATGGCGCACAGGAAATCTATGTTTCTCTCATCTTGCTAACACTAATTAGCACAGCATGCTAATAAGAGCATGGGATCCTTCCTACCCATTTGCTATTTAGGTTGTAAATTTTTTTGCGTTTTGATAGACAGCTAAATGAGGGAGAAAATTAAACTACCTTTCCCCAGACAAGCACAGTAGACAATAAAGCATCACTCAAAAATACTTCATGACGCAAACGGTACATTTGTGGAGCTCCAGAATGTCACACTGAAAAAGACATGACAAAGTCTAAGTTGTTACAGTGACACATAGAAATGAATAGTATAATATACTTTTATTAACCCTGGAGCTGTAGGCCTTAAGTGCCTTGCCCAAGGGCAGAAATGCCGACATTGTATCTGACAAAAGCAAACTTTCAGTTACAAACAATATCCCCAATTTCCCAAACGTCCGGCTCCTGGTCCACTTCATAAACATCTGGTCCACCATAACAGCTAGCTGGTTGGCTTCCCAGTAAAGGAAAGGATAAGAGATTTTAATGCTGAATGTCTGTCAACAAATCAGGAACTAATTAACTGAGCAGTGTTTTATTTTGTTTATAAGATAAAAAAATAAAATAAAATATAAAGACACATTTTTGGGCATGCCATTGAATATGGTGTAGCTGCTGTGTGCATATGTGTGTGTGTGTGTGTGTGTGTGCGTGTGTGTGGTGTCTGTCATTGGGTCGATTGTTGGGGACCCTCAGAGTAAATGGTCGAGGGAGCAGTCTCACTCCATCGGGTCAGCGCCAGTGTTTATTCTTTATACATGGCTGTCAACTTCTCATCGATTTTCCTATAGACTTTACTGCCCCATTGACGTAGTGAAAGGCAGAGAGGAGAGCGAGGAATGGGTGAAGGGAGGGAGCGAGATGTAGGGAGGGGGCTGGAGGGCTGTGGATGCTGGGTCAAACCTTATTTGGGTAGTCCATCTATAGATGCTCTACAGCTGTTCATACTATCTATGATCTGTTTATAAGCAACTACTTCCTAAGGTTAAGGTTAGGGCTATGGTAAGGCTTAGAATTAAGGTTAGGGTAAGGGTTAAGGTTAGAGTTTGGGCTAAGGTTAGGGTAAGGGTTAAGGTTAGAGTTTGGGCTAAGGTTAGGGTAAGGGTTAAGGTTAGAGTTTGGGCTAAGGTTAGGGTAAGGGTTAGTGTCCCCACAAGAAAAAAACAAAAATGTTTTGACCAACTGTGGACATTTTGATGGGCCCCAAAAGGTCAAATTCTATTTCTAGTTGCATTAAGGAGAGGTATATCTATAATTCCATGTGTATAACTATATTATCATCTACATTTATGATGAGTATTTTTGTTGAATGATGTGGCTATGCAAAATCACTTGATGTTTTTGGAACTAGTGAATCTAACGCGCCAATGTAAACTCAGATTTTTAAAATATAAATATGATCTTTATCAAACAAAACATGCATGTATTGTGTAACATGAAGTCATATGAGTGTCATCTGATGAAGATAATTCAAGGTTAGCGATTAATTTAATCTTTATTTCTGTTCTTTGTGAATGCTATATTTTGCTGGCTGTGCTTATTGTGGTCTGGTGGAGACCTAACATAATCGTTTGTAGTGCTTTCGCTGAAAAGCCTATTTGAAATTGGACACTTTGGTGGGATTAACAATGAAAATAGCTTTAAAATTATATAAGACACATGCATGTTTTAGGAATTGCAATTATGAGATTTCTGTGGTTTGAATTTTGGCGCCCTCTATTTTCACTGGTAGTTATCATATCGATCCCGGTATCGGGATTGCAGCCATAACAGGTTAACACTGTTTCCCATGCTTGTTCAATGAAGTATAAACAATTAATAAGCATGGAACGGTCATTAAAACACTAACAGCTTACAGACGGTAGGCAATTGAGGTCACAGTTATGACTCTGAAAAACACCAAAACACCACTGACTCTGAAAAACACCAAAAGAAAGATGACCAGGGTCCCTGCTCAACTGCGTGAACGTGCCTTAGGCATGCTGTAAGTAGGCATGAGGACTGCAGATGTGGCCAGGGCAATAAATTGCAATTTCGGTACCGTGAGACGCCTAAGACAGTGCTACAGGGAGACAGGACAAACCGCTGATCGTCCTCGCAGTGGCAGACCACGTGTAACAACACCTGCACAGGATCGGTACTCCGATAATCACACCTGTGGGACAGGTACATGATGGCAACAACAACTTCCCGAGTTACACCAGGAACGCACAATCCCTCTATCCGCAATAGGCTGATAGAGGCTGGACTGGGGGCTTGTAGGCCTGTTGTAAGGCAGGACCTCACCACCAACAACGTCGCCTATGGGGACAAACCCACCATCGCTGGACCAGACAGGACTGGTAAAAAGTGCTCTTCACTGACGAGTCGTGGTTTTGTCTCAAACGGGGGGTTGGTTGGACTCGCGTCAAAGGAATGAGCGTTACACCGAGGCCTGTACTCTGGAGCGGGATCGATTTGGATGTGGAGGGTCCGTCAAGGTCTGGGGCGGTGTGTCACAGCATCATCGGACTGAGCTTGTTGTCATTGCAGGCAATCTCAACGCTGTGCGTTACAGGGAAGACATCCTCCTCCCTCATGTGGTACCCTTCCTGCAGGCTCATCCTGACATGACCCTCCAGCATGACAATGGCACCAGCCATACTGCTCGTTCTGTGCGTGATTTCCTGCAAGACAGGAATGTCAGTGTTCTGCCATGGCTAGTGAATAGCCCGGATCCCAATCCCATTGAGCACGTCTGGGACTTGTTGGATTGGAGGGTGAGGGCAAGGGCCATTCCCCCCAGAAATGTTTAGGAACTTGCAGGTGCCTTGGTGGAAGAGTGGGGTAACATCTCACAGCAAGAACTGGTAAATCTGGTGCAGTCCATGAGGAGATGCACTGCAGTACTTAATGCAGCTGGTGGCCACACCAGATACTGACTCTTACTTTTGATTTTGACCCCCCTTTGTTCAGGTACACAATGTTCAATTTCTGTTAGTCACATGTTTGTGGAACTTGTTCAGTTTATGTCTCAGTTGTTGAATCCTGTTGTTAAGTTTGCTGAAAATTAACACAGTTGAGAGGATGTTCCTTTTTTTGCTGAGTTTAAGTGCATATATATGTGTCTGGTAAGGGTGATGATATTTTTCATGAGAATGATGATGATGATGATAATGATAATGATAATATTTCCCATGAGAATGATGATGATGGATATTTCCCATGTGAATGATGATGATGATGGAAGATTCCCATGAGAATTATGAGGATGATGATGATGATGAGGATGATGGTAGTTTCCCATGAGAATGATAATGATGATGATGGTAGTTTCTCATGAGAATGATGATGATGATGATGATTATATTCCCATGAGAATGATGATGATGATGATTATATTTCCCATGAGAATGATGATGATGATTATATTTCCCATGAGAATGATGATGATGATTATATTTCCCATGAGAATGATGATGATGATGATGATGATTATATTTCCCATGAGAATGATGATGATAATGATGATGATATTTTTCCCCATGAGAATGATGATGATGTTTATGTTTCCCATGAGAATGATGATGATGATGGAAGTTTCCCATGAGAGTGATGAGGATGATGATGATGGTGGATGTTTGCAATGAGAATGATGATGATGATGATGGATGTTTCCCATGAGATTGATGATGATGATGGTGGATGTTTCCAATGAGAATGATGATGATGATGATGATGATGATGATGGATGTTTCCCATAAGAATGATGCTGGATGTTTCCAATGAGAATGATGATGATGATGATGGATGTTTCCCATGAGAATGATGATGATGATGTATGTTTCCCATGAGAATGATGATGATGATGATGATGGATGTTTCCCATGAGAATGATGATGATGATGATGGATGTTTCCCATGATGATGGTGGTGATGATGATGATGGATGTTTCCCATGAGAATGATGATGATGATGATGGATGTTTCCCATGATGATGGTGGTTGAGATGATGATGGATGTTTCCCATGAGAATGATGATGATGATGATGATGATGATGAAGATGGATGTTTCCCATGAGGATGATGATGCCTTCCTTTATATTTATGCTATGCTTTATCTTGGCCAGGTCGCAGTTGCAAATGAGAACTTGTTCTCAACTAGCCTACCTGGTTAAATAAAGGTGAAATAAAAAAAATAAAAAAATGCTATTGCTAAAGAAAATAAATATAACACTGTAACACTGGTGTCACTAGTCAGTTAGTAGACAGTCTTATGTATCCGTTTTTACATAGATTTATAATCAAATCAAATCAAATCAAATTTATTTATATAGCCCTTCGTACATCAGCTGATATCTCAAAGTGCTGTACAGAAACCCAGCCTAAAACCCCAAACAGCAAGCAATGCAGGTGTAGAAGCACGGTGGCTAGGAAAAACTCCCTAGAAAGGCCAAAACCTAGGAAGAAACCTAGAGAGGAACCAGGCTATGTGGGGTGGCCAGTCCTCTTCTGGCTGTGCCGGGTGGAGATTATAACAGAACATGGCCAAGATGTTCAAATGTTCATAAATGACCAGCATGGTCGAATAATAATAAGGCAGAACAGTTGAAACTGGAGCAGCAGCACAGTCAGGTGGAAGTTGAAACTGGAGCAGCAGCATGGCCAGGTGGACTGGGGACAGCAAGGAGTCATCATGTCAGGTAGTCCTGGGTCATGGTCCTAGGGCTCAGGTCAGTTGAAACTGGAACAGCAGCATGGCCAGGTGGACTGGGGACAGCAAGGAGTATATAACACATTCCCTGTTGAGCAAATGTAAAAACCAAACAGCAGGGATTGCAGGGATTGTTTACAGAAATGGCAACCTAAACTACTATCGACTTTCTACTCTTAATTCCATTTTGAGATGTGGTGGGCTGCGAGAAAAAACATTTGATAAAAGCAGCGTGCAAAGGAGGTGTGATTTGAATAGACGCAAAGATGCCATATTGATTGCTACCATGCCAACCATTAAGAATTCATGCTCCTATTCCAGTGGAATAACACAGAATTACTCTCATTTAATTAAGGATGTTTCTTCATTATGGTGCCATGCATATTTAATAACTGACTTCTCAACCGCTTCTGCTGAAATATGGCCCAAAAGTAACTAATTACAAACGTCTGTGTCACTTCCACAGGCTCTCAGTGCATTGCTCTGACACTTTAGTTTAATAAAAAAACTTGTGTTTTGGTTATCACCACAGCGTTCCTCATTGAATTCCCTGAATTCCTATCGGACCTTGTAGTCATAGCAGATAATATTCTAATTTTTGGTGACTTTAATATTCACATAGAAAAGTCCACAGACCCACTCCAAAAGGCTTTCGGAGCCATCATCGACTCAGTGGGTTTTGTCCAACATGTCTCTGGACCTACTCACTATCACAGTCATACACTGGACCTAGTTTTGTCCCATGGAATAAATGTTGTAGATCTTAATGTTTTTCCTCATAATCCTGGACTATCGGACCACCATTTTATTACGTTTGCAATTGCAACAAATAATCTGCTCAGACCCCAACCAAGGAAAATCAAAAGTCGTGCTATAAATTCACAGACAACACAAAGATTACTTGATGTCCTTCCAGACTCCCTCTGTCTACCCAAGGACGTCAGAGGACAAAAAACAAGTTAACCACCTAACCACCTAACTCAATTTAACCTTGCGCAATACCCTAGATGCAGTTGCACCCCTAAAAACTAAAAACATTTCTCATAAGAAACTAACTCCCTGGTATACAGAAAATACCAGAGCTCTGAAGCAAGCTTCCAGAAAATTGGAACGGAAATGGCGCCACACCAAACTGGAAGTCTTCCGACTAGCTTGGAAAGACAGTACCGTGCAGTATCAAAGAGCCCTTACTGCTGCTCGATCATCCTATTTTTCCAACTTAATTGAGGAAAATAAGAACAATCCGTAATTTCTTTTTGATACTGTCGCAAAGCTAACTAAAAAGCAGCATTCCCGAGAGAGGATGGCTTTCACTTCAGCAGTAATAAATTCATGAACTTTGAGGAAAAGATCATGATTATTAGAAAGCAAATTACAGACTCCTCTTTAAATCTGCATATTCCTTCAAAGCTCAGTTGTCCTGAGTCTGCACAACTCTGCCAGGACCTAGGATCAAGAGAGACACTCAAGTGTTTTAGTACTATATCTCTTGACACAATGCTGCTGAAAATAATCATGGCTAATCATGGCTTCTAAACCTTCAAGCTGCATTCTGAACCCTATTCCAACTAAACGACTGAAATAGCTGCTTCCTGTGCTTGGCCCTCCTATGTTGAACATAATAAATGGCTCTCTATCCACCAGATGTGTACCAAACTCACTAAAAGTGGCAGTAATAAAGCCTCTCTTGAAAAAGCCAAACCTTGACCCAGAAAATATAAAAAACTATCGGCCTATATAGAATCTTTCATTCCTCTCAAACATTTTAGAAAAGGCTGTTGCGCAGCAAATCACTGCCTTCCTGAAGACAAACAATGTATACAAAATGCTTCAGTCTGGTTTTAGACCCCATCATAGCACTGAGACTGCACTTGTGAAGGTGGTAAATGACCTTTTAATGTCATCAGGCCGAGGCTTTGCATCTGTCCTCGTGCTCCTAGACCTTAGTGCTACATTTGATACCATCGATCACCACATTCTTTTGGAGAGATTGGAAACCCAAATTGGTCTACACGGACAAGTTCTGGCCTGGTTTAGATCTTATCTGTCGGAAAGATATCAGTTTGTCTCTGTGAATGGTTTGTCCTCTGACTAATCAACTGTAAATTTTGGGTGTTCCTCAAGGGTCCATTTTAGGACCACTATTGTTTTCACTATATATTTTTACCTCTTGGGGGTGTCATTAGAAAACATAATGTTAACTTTCACTGCTATGCGGATGTCACACAGCTGTACATTTCAATGAAACATGGTGAAGCCCCAAAATTGTCTGGTCTGCCTACCTATGTGAGAGATGCAAACTCGGTCTCAACCTTTAAGTCTTTACTGAAGACTCATCTCTTCAGTGGGTCATAAAAAGTTTTTCCTTGAAGAATGGTCAAAACAAACCCAATGGCTAGATGTGCCAAGCTTGTAGAGACAAATCCCAAGAGACTTGCAGCTGTAATTGATGCAAAAGGTGGCTCTACAAAGTACTGACTGGGGGGGGGGGGTTAATAGCTATGCACGCTCCGTTTCACAATAAAAAATAAAAAAAGATTTTTGCATCCTCAAAGTGGTAGGCATGTTGTGTAAATCAAATGATACAACCCCCCCTCCCCAAATCTATTTTAATTCCAGGTTGTAAGGCTGTAAGAGCATGATGAAATTATTAATTACACTTTGGGTGGTGCATCAATATACCCAGTCACTACAAAGATACAGGCTTCCTTACTAACTCAGTTGCCGGAGTGGAAGGAAACCACTCAGGAATTTCACCATGAGGCCAATGGCGACTTTACAACAGCTACAGATGTTAATGGCTCCAATAAGAGAAAACTGAGGATGGATCAACAATATTGTAGTTACTCCACAATACTAACCTAATTGACAGAGTGAAAAAGAAGGAAGCCTGTACAGAATAAAAAATATTCCAAAACAACAAGGCACTGCTTGCAACAAGGCACTAAAGTAATATTGCTAAAAATGTGGCAACGAAATTAACTTTATGTTCTGAATACAAAGTTTTATTTTCGGGGCAATGCAACACATTACTGAGCGCCACCATCCATATTTCCAAGCACGGTGGTTACTGCATCATGTTATGCTTGTAATCATTAAAGACTGGGAAAATCCTAGAGGAAAACCTGGCTCAGATTTTTTTCCCACCAGACACTGGGAGATGGATTCACCTTTCAGCAGGACAATAACCTAAACCCACAAGGTTAAATCTACAACGGAGTTGCTTACCAAGAAGACAATGAATGTTCCTGAGTGGCCGAGTTACAGTTTTGACTTAAATCTACTTGGAAATCTATGGCAAGCCTAGAAAATGGTTGTCTAGCAATAATCAACAATCAATTTGACAGAGCTTGAATAACGGGAAAATGTTGCACACTCCAGGTGTGGAAAGCTCTTAGAGAAATACTCACAGCTGTAATCGCTGCCAAAGCTGCTTCTAGAATCTAGAATCTCAATTCAACGGCTCAGACACAAGAGGCATGTGGCAGGGTCTACAGTCAATCACGGACTACAGGAAGAAACCCAGCCCAGTCACGGACCAGGATGTCTTGCTCCCAGGCAGACTAAATAACTTTTTTGCCCGCTTTGAGGACAATACAGTGCCACTGACACGGCCTGCAACGAAAACATGCGGTCTCTCCTTCACTGCAGCCGAAGTGAGTAAGACATTTAAACGTGTTAACCCTCGCAAGGCTGCAGGCCCAGACGGCATCCCCAGCCGCGCCCTCAGAGCATGCGCAGACCAGCTGGCCGGTTCCTGTTCCCAAGAAAGCTAAGGTAACTGAGCTAAACGACTACCGCCCCGTAGCACTCACATCCGTCATCATGAAGTGCTTTGAGAGACTAGTCAAGGACCATATCACCTCCACCCTACCTGACACCCTAGACCCACTCCAATTTGCTTACCGCCCAAATAGGTCCACAGACAATGCAATCTCAACCACACTGCACACTGCCCTAACCCATCTGGACAAGAGGAATACCTACGTGAGAATGCTGTTCATCGACTACAGCTCGGCATTCAACACCATAGTACCCTCCAAGCTCGTCATCAAGCTCGAGACCCTGGGTCTCGACCCCGCCCTGTGCAACTGGGTACTGGACTTCCTGACGGGCCGTCCCCAGGTGGTGAGGGTAGGCAACAACATCTCCTCCCCGCTGATCCTCAACACTGGGGCCCCACAAGGGTGCGTTCTGAGCCCTCTCCTGTACTCCCTGTTCACCCACGACTGCGTGGCCACGCACGCCTCCAACTCAATCATCAAGTTTGCGGACGACACAACAGTGGTAGGCTTGATTACCAACAACGACGAGACGGCCTACAGGGAGGAGGTGAGGGCCCTCGGAGTGTGGTGTCAGGAAAATAACCTCACACTCAACGTCAACAAAACTAAGGAGATGATTGTGGACTTCAGGAAACAGCAGAGGGAACACCCCCTATCCACATCGATGGAACAGTAGTGGAGAGGGTAGCAAGTTTTAAGTTCCTCGGCATACACATCACAGACAAACTGAATTGGTCCACTCACACAGACAGCATCGTGAGGAAGGCGCAGCAGCGCCTCTTCAACCTCAGGAGGCTGAAGAAATTCGGCTTGTCACCAAAAGCACTCACAAACTTCTACAGATGCACAATCGAGAGCATCCTGGCGGGCTGTATCACTGCCTGGTATGGCAACTGCACCGCCCTCAACCGTAAGGCTCTCCAGAGGGTAGTGAGGTCTGCACAACGCATCACCGGGGGCAAACTACCTGCCCTCCAGGACACCTACACCACCCAATGCTACAGGAAGGCCATAAAGATCATCAAGGACATCAACCACCCGAGCCACTGCCTGTTCACCCCGCTGTCATCCAGAAGGCGAGGTCAGTACAGGTGCATCAAAGCTGGGACCGAGAGACTGAAAAACAGCTTCTATCTCAAGGCCATCAAACTGTTAAACAGCCACCACTAACATTGAGTGGCTACTGCCAACACACTGTCAATGACAATGACTCTACTCCAGCCACTTTAATAATGGGAATTGATGGGAAATTATGTAAATATATCACTAGCCACTTTAAACAATGCTACCTTATATAATGTTACTTACCCTACATTATTCATCTCATATGCATACGTAGATACTGTACTCTATATCATCGACTGCATCCTTATGTAATACATGTATCACTAGCCACTTTAACTATGCCACTTGGTTTACATACTCATCTCATATGTATATACTGTACTCGATATCATCTACTGTATCTTGCCTATGCTGCTCTGTACCATCACTCATTCATATATCCTTATGTACATATTCTTTATCCCCTTACACTGTGTATAAGACAGTAGTTTTTTGGAATTGTTAGTTAGATTACTTGTTCGTTATTACTGCATTGTCGGAACTAGAAGCACAAGCATTTCGCTACACTCGCATTAACATCTGCTAACCATGTGTATGTGACAAATAAAATTTGATTTGATTTGATTCTTCAAAGCATTCACTCAGGCATGTGAATACATATGTAAATTAGATATTTTTGTGTTTAATTTTCATTATGGGGTATTATGTGTAGATGGTTGAGGAAAAAAAATGTTTTAATCAATTTGTAATTCAGTCTGTAACACAGCAAAATGTAGAATAAGTCAAGGGATGTGAATACTTTCTGCAGGCACTGTATATATACAGTATATACAGTGGGGAGAACAATGTTAAAAATGAGAATAATGTGCAAATATTGTACAATCCAGCTGTGGAAGGTCTTATAGACTAACCCAGAAAAACCAACAGCTGTAATTGCTGCCAAAGGTATTGACTCAGGGTGTTGAATACTTATCTAATCAATATATATATATAAATATATATAGGCATTGTATCAAATACTTGTTCTCCCCACTGTGTGTATATATATATATATATATATATATATATATATATATATATATATATATATATATATATATATATATATATATATATATATATATACACAGTGGGGAGAACAAGTATTTGATACAATGCCTATTTTGCAGGTTTTTCTACTTACAAAGCATGTAGAGGTCTGTAATTTTTATCATAGGTACACTTTAACTGTGAGAGACGGAAACTAAAACAAAAATCCAGAAAATCACATTGTATGATTTTTAAGTAATTCATTTGCATTTTATTGCATGACCTAAGTATTTGAACACCTACCAACCAGTAAGAATTCCGGCTCTCACAGACCTGTACGTTTTTCTTTAAGAAGCCCTCCTGTTCTCCACTCATTACCTGTATTAACTGCACCTGTTTGAACTCTTTACCTGTATAAAAGACACCTGTCCACACACTTAATCAAGCAGACTCCAACCTCTCCGCAATGGCCAAGACTAGAGAGCTGTGTAAGGACATCAGGGATAGAATTGTAGACCTTCACAAGGCTGGGATGGGCTACAGGACAATAGGCAAGCAGCTTGGTGAGAAGGCAACAACTGTTGGCGCAATTAGTAGAAAATGGAAGAAGTTCAAGATGACGGTCAATCACCCTCGGTCTGGGGCTCCATGCAAGATCTCACCTCGTGGAGCATCAACGATCATGAGGAAGGTGATGGATCAGCCCAGAACTACACGGCAGGACCTGGTCAATGACCTGAAGAGAGCTGGGACCACAGTCTCAAAGAAAACCATTAGTAACAGACTACGCCATCATGGATTAAAATCCGCAGGCCACGCAAGGTCCCCATGCTCAAGGCAGCGCATGTCCAGGCCCGTCTGTAGTTTGCCAATGACCATCTGGATGATCCAGAGTAGGAATGGGAGAAGGTCATGTGGTCTGATGAGACAAAAATAGAGCTTTTTGATCTAAACTCCACTCGCCGTGTTTGGAGGAAGAAGAATGATGAGTACAACCCCAAGAACACCATCCCAACCATGAAGCATGGAGGTGGAAACATGTTTCTTTGGGGATTCTTTTCTGCAAAGGGGACAGGACGAGTGCACCGTATTGAGGGGAGGATGGATGGGGCCATGTATCGCGAGATCTTGGCCAACAACCTCCTTCCCTCAGTAAGAGCATTGAAGATGGTTCGTGGCTGGGTCTTCCAGCATGACAACGACCCGAAACACACAGCCAGGGAAACTAAGGAGTGGCTCCGTAAGAAGCATCTCAAGGTCCTGGAGTGGCCTAGCCAGTCTCCAGACCTGAACCCAATAGAAAATCTTTGGAGGGAGCTGAAAGTCCCTATTGCCCAGCGACAGCCCCAAAACCTGAAGGATCTGGAGAAGGTCTGTATGGAGGAGTGGGCCAAAATCCCTGCTGCAGTGTGTGCAAACCTGGTCATGAACTACAGGAAACGTATGATCTCTGTAATTGCAAACAAAGGTTTCTGTGCCGAATATTAAGTTCTGCTTTTCTGATGTATCAAATACTTATGTCATGCAATAAAATGCAAATTAATTACTTAAAAATACAATGTGATTGTCTGGATTTTTGTTTTAGATTCCGTCTCTCATAGTTGAAGTGTACCTATGATAAAAATTACAGACCTTTACATGCTTTGTAAGTTGGAAAACCTGCAAAATCGGCAGTGTATCAAATACTTGTTCTCCCCATATATATATATATATATATATATATATATATATATATATATATATATATATATATATATATATATATATATATATATATATATATATATATATATCTTTAATATATATTGTTTTGCCATGGGGCAAGTTTTATAGTTTTATAGTTAGTGTCATGCTTTTTTACAAATTGTGCCATGAGGCTGACAGAAAATTTTGCTGTTCTTGAAAGATGGGACTATTTTCCCACAAATATTTGTCTTAATATTAACACTATTGAAATATATATTTTGATAGACCAAGGTATCAGCTATCACATCATGTAAAGGAACAACCACATAATTAGTTTTATTTTTTTCATAAAATGCAACTAAATGGATTTATGTCAACTCTGTCAGACACCATAAAAGGCATTTCATTTTAACAATTATTGTCCAAGAAGTTTTTAAATGTCTTGATTTTTAATTATAACATTAGATTATTCAAATATGTAACACAAATCTCCAAATTACTTTTGTGTTTGTTTTATAGCACTATTACATGCTCCATGGATGATTTTGTTAGCATTTTGGCATGTTTTTCTAGATTTAAAACATAAAACTATATTCATAAAGCACACATCACATTGGTCTAGTACAGAAAATACTTCAATTGTTTAAGCATATGTTGTAGAACAGTGATTGCAATATTTTCTTCAGAATATTAACAATAAAATAGATCTTAAGGGGGTTAGCTATCAGCGACTGAGTCAACAAGCCACTGACAGAGTTGACAACAGATGATAAAAACATACATACAAAGTTAAATACAAGCATTTGTAAAATATGGAAAACGTGTGATTTGAAAAATCCCTATAAAAGCATAAACATTCTATCAGATCTTTCAGCACTCTGACAGAATACATTTTTTACAGAGTTGACAACATGTTTTATGTTCTTCTTCATTCAAGTGGTATACAGTAGCAATACAATTTTTCCTCTGATACTTTATGAAGCTAAAATCTAATTAAATGTCAAATATTTGAACCAAAATGTACTTTCTATTTTAGTTGACAGTTTATGGTTGTGACCATGGTGATTCCAATATTGTTTGTTTGAATCTATCGAAAGTAGAGAACTTTCCAGACCATCAATGGTCTTGTTGCACTACATGTAATAAGGAGAGGAATAAGGGGTCCTTATAGTATAGCTGACCCTGCTCAATCCTTGATCATTTAGGATTTTAGACAAATCTGACTGAGTTCATCAAATCGCTGGACACATATTTTATGAATCAAAGTTTTTTAGATAAATATTCTTTAAAGTCACAGAGGGCTGTTGCAAGAAACTACATGCAATATTTTTTCAGTTAACTTCTTATGGCTGGGGCAGTATTGAGTAGCTTGGATGAATAAGGTGCCCAGAGTAAACTGCCTGCTCCTCAGTCCCAGTTGCTAATATATGCATAGTATTAGTACATTTGGATAGAAAACGCTCTGAAGTTTCTAGAACTGTTTGAATGAGGTCTGTGAGTATAACAGAACTCATATGGAAGGCAAAAACCTGAGAAAAAATACGAACAGGAAGTGGTAAATCTGAGGTTGGTCGATTTTCAACTCAGCCCCTATCGAATACACAGTGGGATATTGGTCAACTTGCACTTCCGAAGGCTTCCACTAGTTGTCAACCATCTTTAGAAACTTGTTTGAGGCTTCTACTGTGAAGTGGAGCCGAATGAAAGCTGAATGAGTCAGGTGTCTGGCAGAGTGACACAGGCTGGTCATGCGCATTTCACATGAGAGGTAGCTGCGTTCCTTTGCTTTTCTGAAGACAAAGGAATTCTCCGGTTGGAACATTATTGATGATTTATGATAAACAAATCCTAAAGATTGATTCCATACATCGTTTGACTTGTTTCTAAAGGACTGTAAACATAACTTTTTGACATTTCGTCTGCAACTAGTGAACGCGCTTTGTGAATTTTGATATGTTTACCAAACGTGCTAACAAAAGTAACTATTTGGACATAAATGATGGACATTATCGAACAAATCAAACATTTAGTGTGGAACTACGATTCCTGGGAGTGCATTCTGATGAAGATCATCAATGGTAAGTGAATATTTATAATGTTATTTCTGGCTTCTGTTGACTCCAACATGGCGGATATATGTAAATGTTTTCTGAGCGCCGTTCTCAGATTACTGCATGGTTTGCTTTTTCCGTAAAGCTTTTTTGAAATCTGACACAGCGGTTGCATTAAGGAGAAGTATTTGTATAATTCCATGACACTTGTATTTTCATCAACATTTATAATGAGTATTTCTGTAAATGGATGTGGCTATGCAAAATCACTGGATGTTTTTGGAACTACTGAACATAAAGCGCCAATGTATACTCAGATGTTTTTATATAAATATGAACGTTATCAAACAAAGCATACATGTATTGTGTAACATGAAGTCCTATGAGTGTCATCTGATGAAGATCATCAAAGGTTAGTGATTCATTTTATCTCTATTTGTGCTTTTTGTGACTCTTCTCTTTGGCTGGATTAAATGGTTGTGTTTTTCTGTGGCTTGGTGGTGACCTAACATAATCGTTTGTGGTGCTTTCGTTGTAAAGTCTTTTTGAAATCAGACACTGTGGCTGGATTAATGAGAATTGTATTTTTAAAATGGTGTAAAATACTTGTATGCTTGAGGAATTTTAATTATGAGATTTTTGTTGTTTTAAATTTGGTGCGCTGCACTTTCACTGGCTGTTGTCATATCGATCCCGTTAACAGGATCTCAGCCCTAAGAAGTTTTAATATCTATAAAAAAAATATTTTGGGAAAGTTTTATATTGAGACATTTTGGCCTGGACAAGGGCATTTTCAGCCATAGTTTTCTAAAAAGTCCCCAAACAAATCCTTTCCCTTGTAAAATGCATTTTTAAGCTCAAATAATGCAACAAAATTTAAAAAAATGTTCAGCTATAGAAATGTAGTTTCCCTGCAGGACAAGTATTTTCCTGACTTTCAAGAATCCCTGCTAATTTCCTGCTATTCTACACATATTGCCATGAAGCTAATTTCCTGTAAAAACAAATAAATAATATGAGTTTATATGCTATATGGGGTTCCCACCATGTTACCACTGTGTTTTCACCCTGCTACCACTGTGTTACCGTCCTACTACCACTCTGTTACCACCCTGTTATCTCTCTGTTACCACCCTGCTAATACTCTGTCTCCACCCTCTTAGCACTCTGTTACCACCTTGTTACCACTGTGTTACCACTCTGCTACCACTCTGTTACCACCTTGTTACCACTCTGTTACCACCCTGCTACCACTCTGTTACCACCCTGCTACCACTGTGTTACCACCCTGCTACCACTCTGTTACCACCCTGTTTCCACTCTGTACAACCCTGTTATCACTCTGCTAAAACCCTGCTACCACCATGTTTCCTCCTTCTCTTGCCACATCGATTTTCCTGCACAACAGCCTTGATCCTGTCCTACTCGTTGCTAGAGACAGCTGCTACCAAACGCAACAGACGAGGCAGAGTGAGTGAGGAAAACAGAAAGAACGGGAGAGTGCAGCGCAGAGGGATGGATAAAAGGGAGAAGGAGGAACGATGAGGATCTTTCAATCAGAGTGAGATGCCTGTGTCAGATGCCTGTGTCAGATGTGTCCCGAATTTGGAACACCTCTACTGCACACACACACACACACACACACACACACACACACACACACACACACACACACACACACACACACACACACACACACACACACACACACACACACACACACACACACACACACACACTCACTCACTCACATGGTGGAACGTCCCCCCAGCCATGCTTGCGCCAAACCAATGCTTTTAACCCTTTGCACTCAGGGGAATTGGCCTATATTGATAAGGACACATTTAAATGTTTCTAACAGAAGAAATATGAGAATTATATGCATAACCATGGTTGCATTTGAAAGGGAAAAAGTTTGGAGATTATGGGAAAATTATCAGACCAAAGGTGAGGACACAGCAGTTCACCTGACATATGGCCGAATCCAAACATTACACTGTTGATTTTATCTGCAATTTACATTTACTGTACCTTGCACAACAGTTGTTGATAACAAAGTCTACAAATACTCTGGGTTCATTCAGGAACGTTCAAGCAAAATGTGTAACACAAGAAGAAAACAATGACAAGGGTTTGAGTGAGAGGACTAACTTGTCTCTCCAAGTGGTCACACGGCTCCAAAGTGTGACATTTCATAAGAAATTTTAATGCACTTTTATGATGCAAAAGAAAGAGCCTCAACTACAGTGGGGCAAAAAAGTTGTCTAAAGGTGTCTTTTATACTGGTAACAAGTTCAAACAGGTGCCATTAATACAGGTAACGAGTGGAGGACAGAGGAGCCTCTTAAAGAAGAAGTTACAGGTCTGTGAGAGCCAGAAATCTTGCTTGTTTGTAGGTGACCAAATACTTATTTTCCACCATAATTTGAAAATAAATTCATTAAAAATCCTACAATGTGAATTTCTGGATTTATTTTTCTCAATTTGTCTGTCATAGTTGAAGTGTACCTATGATGAAAATTACAGGCCTCTCTCATCTTTTTAAGTGGGAGAACTTGCACAATTGGTGGCTGACTAAATACTTTTTGGCCCCACTGTATATGATATTTGTTTTGAAATTTTACCCCCTTTTCTCCCCAATTTCGTGGTATCCAATTGTTAGTAGTTACTATCTTGTCTCATCGCTACAACTCCCGTATGGGTTTGGGAGAGACGAAGGTCGAAAGCCACGCGTCCTCTGAAACACAACCCAACCCAACACAGCGTGCATCCAACCCGGAAGCCAGCCGCACCAATGTGTGGGAAGAAACATTGTGCAACAGGTGACCTGGTTAGCATGCACTGCGCCCAGCCCGCCACAGGAGTACTAGTGCACAATGACACAAAAATATCCCTACCGGCCAAACCCTCCCTAACAACGCTAGGCCAATTGTGCGTCGCCCCACGGACCTCCCAGTCGAGAACGGCTGCGACAAAGCCTGGACGAGAACCCAGAGTCTCTGGTGGCACAGCGAGCACTGCGATGCAGTGCCCTAGACCACTGCGCAACCCGGGAGACTATATGGTATTTTTTTGAGCTCTCCTAGCTTTCACAAAGCACTTAACCCCATTGGCAGAAAGGATGGGGGCATCCTCTTGTTGTTTGTCAGTTGAATCCCATTTAAAGCTGAGACAATGAGCTCTGATGTCATGTATAGCAAGTTATTACAGCCATTGCGTTCCAATGTATGCACTTATTAGTTACCAAATATTCAAGTTCAACCAGAAGGGTTGAATAGATAGGCACTCACTCAAGCACTCATACCACTCGCTCGCTCGCTCACTCACTCGCTCGCTCGCTCACTCGCTCGCTCACTCACTCACTCACTCACTCACTCACTCACTCACTCACTCACTCACTCACTCACTCACTCACTCACTCACTCACTCACTCACTCACTCACTCACACTTTATTTCTCTATATTTCTCTCTCACACATACGCACACAGGCACACACACACACCACACACCCATCACCCTAGTCAACGTGTCTCCCCTCAGTCAGGCAGCTAGACAGAAGTCCTTCGATCAGAGGTATCTGTTAGCACTTCCTCTCCCTCACCGTATCATATTGAGAGCTCTCCATCATCCCCATCACCCACCTCTCCCCAGCTGGCTTCTCTGCAACACCCATGCCATGTCATCCATGCCACCCTAAGGTTGCTTTATAACCAGACAAAGGAATGTGTATAAAAATACAGCAACTCTATGGTTTTCAATGGGAGCAGTGCATTGGGGGATGGCATAGTGTGGTGTTGCAGTGTCCATCAGAAAAGTTGTAAAGACATATCCACCAACCAAATAAAAAGGTAGAACAGCATTACGACCAAATCATTTCTCCCCAGTCCACCACACCACTGCGTCAGACGTTCATTCACTTTGATTTAGAGGTGCCCTAAGGAAGGTAACATCTATTGTTATTGCATTCTCAGCAGACACATGCAGTACATGAAATTAGAGCCAGAGGTTTCCACTTAGATTTAGCCATTGATACTTAGTTCTTGTCTCGCTCACTCCAATTACTTATGGCAGAGTGGGAAGACCAGATTGTGCTGTACAGGGGAAACCTGAGTAGAGTAGAGGAGGGAGGTGTTTCTGCATAATTCAAGCCCAACAACAGTTGCCGACTTCACTGTTTGCCCTGAATGAGAAGTCAGCACCTTATGTTTTCTGATGTGCTGTTTGCTTTGCCTCTCTAGCTCGACATCTGTCTCTGTGCAGCTGACAGACTATATCCTGAATAACGCACAGGGGCTATCTGCTATGCCGTGTGATGTGGATGTGGCGCAACGCAACATCTCAGCGAGTGGAAAACAGGCGAGTGATTTATCTGTAGCGATATGTCACAGCTGCTAGAGTCAGAGACACAGGCTCCACACTCCCTGCCTCTCATAAGAGAAAAACAAACCAACTAACTCACAAACAAATAAACAAAACACTTTGGCGCAGCGTTAAACTGTGAGAGGCTCCATTTTGATAGAACTGTCATAGCCGAGTGATATAATTGGACAGTTGTGAATGTTGTGTATTGCAAATGCTTGGAATAGTGTTGAATGGAAACATTTATGTGGGCACAGTTGGTTTTTCCAGCTGTTGACAAAGTGATTTGACAGGTTCTTTCTATCTATTCTGTCTTTCTTTTCTTTCTATTCTGTCTTTCTTTTCTTTTCTTCTTTCTTTCTTTCTTTCTTTCTTTCTTTCTTTCTTTCTTTCTTTCTTTCTTTCTTTCTTTCTTTCTTTCTTTCTTTCTTTTGTCTCCTTTATCAAGTTGTTTTGTCCTTTCGTCTAAGTAACTTAGTCTTCTTTCTTCTTTCTCTCTAACCTTCCTATATTTCTTGTCTTTCTTCTTCTTTTCCTTCCTTTCCTTTTTTAATGTATTTTCTTTATTCTATTCTTTCATGTCTTCCTCTCTGATCTATTCTCCCTTAATTGTCCGGGCAGACAGTGTGTATTCTCCAGGTTCCATCAAGGGGTCAGTGTTAAACGGTAGGAACAGGGCAATAGATGAACACTTGATGTCTCAGTCATCTCTCTTCTCTCTCTCTCTCTCTCTTTCATACACACAAACACACACACACACACGCATGCACGCACACATGCACACACCTACACACACACACACACGCATGCACGCACACATGCACACACCTACACACACACACACACACACACACACACACACACACACACACACACACACACACACACACACACACACGCACACACACACACACACACACACACACACACACACACACACACACACACACACCTACACACACACACACACACACACACACGCACACACACGCACGCACACACACCTACACACACACACACACACACACACACACACACACACACACACACACACACACACACACACACACACACACACACACACACACACACACACACACACACACACACACACACACACACACACACACACTGCACCACCCAATATGAATATATACTACCTTGCTTTGTTCCCCACCCCCACTCCTTGTGTCATGAGCTGATCTGAACTCCAACATAATCTTCCCTAATAACCCCTGCTAACCACTCGAGCATCCAATAACATGAATTTCAACCCCAAAAAATCAAGGCTGTAGGGGGGCTAAAGCTATAGGAGGGCCAAGGCTATAGGAGGGCCAAGGCTATAGGAGGGCCAAGGCTATAGGAGGGCTTTGCTCATTTTTATCATGCTGAGTAACACCCCTGTCCATACTGATAAATATTGTGGCCCCGCCTCAGGAGATATAGAGGGGGGTCGTTTACTGAAATAAGCTTAGCTCCACCATTTTGCGCCTGGTGACGCTATTTTCAGCCAAGGCCAGCTTGCTGTAATTGGTTGCAAGGAGATTTCCAATGTGCTTCCGCCGGAGAAAAAGGGACCGGGGGAATCAAGCCCCACAGCTGAAATATAAAGTAGGTTCCATCCGACAGTACAAGCTAATTTACCAAATTCCACCAACACAGACTTTTTTTTCTCATGTTTACTTTTGTTTTCTTCTTCCACCTTTTTCTTAAATTTTTCATTTACACTTTTGTCAGGAAGATAACAGATCCGGGATCATATCAGGAGAGGGCCTTGTGGACTTTGCCTTATGAGATCTGTATGGCCGGCAGACAGTGGTCGTTGAGTCTTTAGGGACGGAATTATGAACTCGGTCACTGTCATAACTCTGTCCTGTCACACACAATGACCACCCCCGGATTACAGTTCATTATTCATAGAGTCCCCACCAACCACACGGCTGACCTGTCACGGAACGCACTAAAACAACACCGGGGGAGTCATTAGTGTAAATACACAAGGGTCAGGAAGAGGAGTGAGTGAATAGAGAGAGAAAGAGAGAGAGAGAGTCACTCAGACAGACACAAATAGAGGTAGTTGAAATAGAAGGAGAAGAACAGAACGACTGACCGACCGACAGATGACAGACAGGCAGATAAATGGAGGGAATATGAGAGAGATCATTAGAGAGAGAGAATGCATCAGTGAGCTTTGAAGAATGTGCAAGTGGAATGCTTATGACGAATACGCTTTCAGAGCCACTCAATAGGGTAAAAAGGAAAATGACACCACATGAATATACCAATTACAATTTCGGCTCTAAACTTGTTGACAGTGTCATTCCAACACTGCACTGCATTTCAAGTCAGCAGAACTCAATTACCACCATGGGTTCTGAGCTGAGTGGACAAACACTTACCATAAATACAAACACAGAGCTGGAGTATTACATGCAGAGTGGGATAAGACCTAGAAATGAAGGTAATACATACACATAGAGCAGTTGATAAAAGAGTCTGACAGGAACATATCCATATGAATAAGTCCTGAAGTCATCAACAGGCAGTGACTTGTGGGGAAGTTCTGAGTCTTTTAGATCGGAATGGTGATGGAAATGTAAATACGTAATTTTCAAGGGATTGGAGATAATGGAGCGTCTGTAATTTTGTCAGCAAAGTCAGTAACAATTTCCTTTCTTTCTAGCCTACTGTCTATAGCTAGATAGAGCAAAGAGGACTTCATTATTGTGCGTGGTTGCTGCACCATGAGTAGAGTGCTAGAGAAAGAGGGCTGGTAAAGCCCAGGAAATGGTAAAGCCAACCGTTTGAAATGTTCTTACTTAAAGATTCTTGATAAATGGAATAAAAATGTATTTTATACAGTAGTTGCAATTATTCCAAGGTGATGTGACATGCTGCGTATTAATGTGTTTACTTTGCCTACTAAAGGTTTATTAATGGCATAATTTCTGTTTAATCTATTTGGATTTTATACAATGATAGAGAAAGAGGCCCTGCTACACTATAGCCATCGGGCGCCCAACATTGTCATTGAGGAAATGCGTCTTTTGAAAAAATGAAAGCTGTTCCACTGCCCGTATTGTGCTTGTGTTGCGTCACGTCCAATTGTAGCGTCCAAGCTGAAGAATAGCAAAGGTTTCATTCTCGATGGCTGATGTGTTGAAATAATGATGAATAAAGTTGACACCACTGGTTATTTTAGTCCGATTTTTTTGAAGTCAAGAAGCTACTACTACTAGCTAGCTATCTCGCTACATTGACTAGCTAGGGTTATAATGTGAACAAATGAAACTTGTGAAATCGAGGATAATTTAGTACAACCACCAGCAACAATTGAATGAGTACTTGCGAGAAACTGGACCAAAGCTATTGTACTGATGCATAATGGATAAATATGGTACGGTACAGTAGGTTAAATAGAATGAAGACGCTCTTCTGCTCTCAAAATGATGCATGCTTTGTAGCAGGTAAACATTGACACAAGCATAATTCCAAAGCAACGTGATGCGTTTCATAAAATCACGAGTGCAATACATCAAAATAAAGCTTAACCTTTCCGGGATATGTGGGACACGTCCCACGTGGCCAAAAGCCAGTGAAAATGCAGAGCACCAAATTCAAATACATTTCTATAAAAATCTAACTTTCATGAAACACACATGCAAGATACCAAATTAAAGCTACACTTGTTGTGAATCCAGCCAACATGTCAGATTTCAAAAAGGCTTTTTTGGTGAAAGCAAACGATGCTATTATCTGAGGATAGCACCATAGTAAACAAAGAAAGAGAAGCATATTTCAACCCTGCAGGTGCGACACGAAACGCAGAAATAACACTATAATTCATGTCTTACCTTTGACAAGCTTCTTTTGTTGGCCCTCCAATATGTCCCATAAACATCCCAAATGGTCCTTTTATTCAATTAATTCCGTCGATATACACTGCTCAAAAAAATAAAGGGAACACTAAAATAACACATCCTAGATCTGAATGAATGAAATATTCTTATTAAATATTTTTTTCTTTACATAGTTGATTGTGCTGACAACAAAATCACACAAAAAATTATCAATGGAAATCAAATTTATCAACCCATGGAGGTCTGGATTTGGAGTCACACTCAAAGCTGATCCAACTTTGATGTAATGTCCTTAAAACAAGTCAAAATGAGGCTCAGTAGTGTGTGTGGCCTCCATGTGCCTGTATGACCTCCTTACAACGCCTGGGCATGCTCCTGATGAGGTGGCGGATGGTCTCCTGAGGGATCTCCTCCCAGACCTGGACTAACCATCCGCAAACTCCTGGACAGTCTGTGGTGCAACGTGGCGTTGGTGGATGGAGCGAGACAAGATGTCCCAGATGTGCTCAATTGGATTCAATTCAATTGATTCAGGTCTTGATTCAGGTCTGGGGAACGGGCGGGCCAGTCCATAGCATCAATGCCTTCCTCTTGCAGGAACTGCTGACACACTCCAGCCACATGAGGTCTAGCATTGTCTTGCATTAGGAGGAACCCAGGGCCAACTGCACCAGCACAAGGGGTCTGAGGATCTCATCTCGGTACCTAATGGCAGTCAGGCTACCTCTGGCGAGCACATGGAGGGCTGTGTGGCCTCCCAAAGAAATGCCATCCCACACCATGATTGACCCACCGCCAAACCGGTCATGCTGGAGGATGTTGCAGGCAGCAGAACGTTCTCCACGGTGTCTCCAGACTGTCATGTCTGTCACATGTGCTCAGTGTGAACCTGCTTTCATCTGTGAATAGCACAGGGCGCCAGTGGAAAATTTGCCAATCTTGGTGTTCTCTGGCAAATGCCAAACATCCTGCACGGTGTTGGGCTGTAAGCACAACCCCCACCTGTGGACGTTGGGCCCTCATACCACCCTCATGGAGTCTGTTTCTGACCGTTTGAGCAGACACATGCACATTTGTGGCCTGCTGGAGGTCATTTTGTAGGGCTCTGGCAATGCTCCGCCTGCTCCTCCTTGCACAAAGGTGGAGGTAGCGGTCCTGCTGCTGGGTTGTTGCCCTCCTACGGCCTCCTCCACGTCTCCTGATGTACTGGCCTGTCTCCTGGTAGCGCCTCCATGCTCTGGACACTACGCTGACAGACACAGCAAACCTTCTTGCCACAGCTCGCATTGATGTGCCATCTTGGATGAGCTGCACTACCTGAGCCACTTGTGTGGGTTGTAGACTCCGTCTCATGCTACCACTAGAGTGAAAGCAGCTCCAGCATTCAAAAGTGACCAAAACATCAGCCAGGAAGCATAGGAACTGAGAAGTGGTCTGTGGTCACCACCTGCAGAACCACTCCTTTATTGGGGGTGTCTTGCTAATTGCCTATAATTTCCACCTGTTGTCTATTCCATCTGCACAACAGCATGTGGAATTTATTGTCAATCAGTGTTGCTTCCTAAGTGGACAGTTTGATTTCACAGAAGTGTGATTGACTTGGAGTTACATTGTGTTGTTTAAGTGTTCCCTTTATTTTTTTGAGTGTATATCCAAAATGTCAATTTATTTGGCCCATTTGATCCAGAAAAACACTGGTTCCAACTTGCATAATGTGACTACAAAATATCTCAAAAGTTACCTGTAAACTTTGCCAAAACATTTCAAACTACTTTTGTAATACAACTTTAGGTGTGTTTTAACGTAAATAATCGATACAATTGAAGACGGGATGATCTGTGTTCAATACAGGAGGAAACTGTAGCTAGCTTTCTGGTCACACACCTCTGTCTAACAGTACACTTCAAGTTACCCTCGTTCTGGATGGCCGTACTTCTTCATTATACAAAGGAAAAACCTCAATCAATTTCTAAAGACTTTTGACATCCATTGGAAGCGGTAGGAACTGCAAGAAGGTCCCTTAAAAATCTGGATTCCCAATGTCCTCAGCGTTTCGCTGCTAAATAAGATCTGTTATACTCACAGACATGATTCAAACAGTTTTAGAAACTATCCAAATCTACTAATATTATGCATATCTTATCTTCTGGTGATGAGTAGCAGGCAGTTGAAGTTGGGCATGTTTCTCATCCAAAATTACGACTGCTGCCCCCTATCCTAGAGAAGTTAACTTGTTGTTAATACAGCCGGCGTGTCAGATTTCAAAAGGTTTTACGGCAAAATCAAACCATGTGATTATCTGAGGCCAGCGCCCCGCATACCAACACATGAAAAACATATTTCAACCAGGCAGGTGCGACACAAAAGTCATAAATAACAATAAAATTCATGCCTTACCTTTGAAGATCTTCTTCTGTTGGCACTTCAAAATGTCCCAGAAACATCACAAATGGTCCTTTTGTTTGATAAATTCCTTCTTTATATCCCCAAAATGTCCATTTATTTGGCGCATTTGATTCAGAAATACACTGGTTCCAACTCGCCCAACATGACTACATGGTATCTAATAAGTTACCTGTAAACTTGGTCCAAACATTTCAAACAACTTTCCTAATCCAACCTTAGATATCCTAAAACGTAAATAATCGATCAAATGTAACTTCTCTAGGGTAGGGGGCAGCATTCCGAATTTTGGATGAAAAGCATGCCCATATAAAACGGCCTGCTACTCGTGCCCAGAAGATATGATATGCATATAACTGTTAGATTTGGATAGAAAACACTCTAAAGTTTCCAAAACTGTTCCAATAGTGTCTGTGAGTATAACAGAACTGATTTAGCAGGCGAAACCCTGAAAGAAATCCATTCAGGAAGTATTTTGTTTTTTGTTTTTGTAGTTTTCTATTCAGTGCCATTACAGTATCCATTAACTTAGGACTCAATTTGCAGTTCCTATGCCTTCCACTAGATGTCAACAGTCTTTAGAATCTGTTTCAGGCTTGTATTCTTATAAATGAGGGAGAAAGACCAGTCTGAATGAGTGGACCCTGACGTGTCACAGAGCTTTTTCATGAGCAATCCCGAGAGAGTGCATTTCTTGTTTACCTTTTATATTGATGATGTTATTGTCCGGTTGAAATATTATAGATCATTTAGGCTAAAAACAACCTGAGGATTGAATATAAACATAATTTGACATGTTTCTATGAACTTTACGGATACAATTTGGATTTTTTTTGCCTGCCTGTTTTGACTGCGTTTGAGCCTGTGGATTACTGAAGAAAACGCACAAACAAAACGAAGGTTTTTGGATATAAAGAGACTTTATCGAACAAAAGGAACATTTATTGAGTAAATGAATGTCTTCTGAGTGCAACTATATGAAGATCATCAAAGGTAAGGGATTCATTTTATCTCTATTTCTGAGTTTTGTAACGCTTCTGCCTGGCTGGTTAATGTTTGTAATAATTTGTCAACTGGGCTATGGTCTCAAATAATCGTAAGGTATGCTTTCGCCGTAAAGCATTTTAAAAAATCTGACACCGTGGTTGGATTCACAAGAATGTCATCTTTAAACCTATGTAAAATATGTTTTGTTTTCTGAATTTTTATAATGAGTATTTCTGTATTTGAATTTGGCGCTCTGCAATCTCACTGGTTGTTGGCCAGATGGGACGCTATCGTCCCACATACCCTAGAGAGGTTAAGACAGAACATACTGTGTCCAGTAGCGGATAAAAACAATGTGGAGCGAGCTCCTGGGCACGCGCACCAAACAGAAGAGTCCACTTGGCTTGACACTCACAATGAACAGCCCTACTTCTTAATTTCTCAAAAGAAAAACATCGTCCAATTTCTAAAGACTGTTGACATCTAGTGGAAGCCATAGGAACTGCAACCAGGTTCCTCAAAAATACAGTTTCCCATAGAAATCTAAATGAAAACACAGTGAACTCCAAAAATATTTTTCCTGGATGGTTTGTCCTCTGGGTTTTGCCTGCCAAATAAGTTCTGTTATACTCACAGACATAATTTTAACCGTTTTAGAAACTTTAGAGTGTTTGCTATCCAAATCTTGTAACTATATGCATATCCTAGCTTCTGGGCCTGAGAAACCGGCAGTTTACTTTGGGCATGCTTTTCTTCCGGACGTGAAAATACTGCCCCCTATCCCAATGAAGTTAATGAAACATTTGAAAACAACCATCTATCCTACACATATGAGCACACACACACACACTCACCCCCAACCCCCTCTCTGTCTCTCATTCCCACACACACATCGAGTGCCATAGTTACAAACATTCTAACAGTGGGCAATGAATAGAACTTTGGCCATAAAAATCCCAGAATGCAAAGAAAAGTCTCCCTTGGAAGTGCCTCTGGGCGGGGGCGAGAGATTGATGCGAATAGGCTTTCCCTGGCTTGTGTAATATCTTTCAAGTGGCAGGCAGAAGCCATTATCCATTTGTCTTCTTGAGGAATGCCCTGTCAGGTCAGCCAAAGGAATTCTAAATTAACGTCACATCTTTTCCATTTCAAAAAAGAGGCTCCTGTTATGACACTCTGCCAGCCTCTATTTTATTATTATTATTTGGATTTCAGACCACTTAAATGTATCGAAGAAAGCGAGTGGGAAACATGGCATGCAAGACAAGGTTTGGTGCATTCCGACGTGAGCTGATCGAGGAGGCCTACTGTAACAAGGCGGTTTTTTACTGAGCGAGAGGGGGAGAGAAAATAGAGGGGGAGAGGGAGGGAATATCATTGTGCCAGTCAGTCCCCTATTAGTAATTCAAGTTGATTGCCACTTGAGCAGACTTGGAGACATCTGAGAAACTGCTTTCTCTCCCTTCTCCCGATGCTGAAGAAGGGAGAGAAAGAGAGGGAGAGGAGACAAAGGGGCACTTTCTTCCCCAACAGATTCTACTATATATGCTGTTCTTGGTGAGTGGGTTCAAAGAGTATTTATTTTCTTTCAAATACTTTGAGCATGGGATTGAGCCTGCACGGAGTGTCAGATGGGCAGGTGTTGCGCTTTTTTGACTATTCTGTTGGCTCCATTGCTTAACAAATACTATTTCAACCCATCTGTTGTGTGCTCAAGCATTTGTATTCCCAAATGTGAAAACGTGTGAATCAGTGTGCATTTTCATTTATGCCTATGTTGCGTGAGTATTCACCAGTGTGTGTTCACCCTTGCCCTGCACTGGCTGGGGTCAGATGATGATGGACGTTCCCCTGAATCAGTAGAGCATCATAGCTCCTGTAGAAGATGGCTGAGAGGACACCATTAGAGATTAAATGCATGTATCTTACCCGGGGCCCCATCCCCGCAGGGAAAACTCCATCAGGCAGAACCATTTACTATGTCTATGTTTACAACCCAGAGAGCCCTTCACTCCATCAGGCAGAACCATTTACTATGCCTATGTTTACAACCCAGAGAGCCCCTCACTTCATCACTCGCCATGGCACTGTCACTCATGCTTTAGCACTAAATAAATCTGCAGTGTTCCTGGAGAAAAGCCATTATACGGAGCGTTTACATAGAGCGCCTGGGCTATGTGCAGCACTCCGCTTGATCATATTGACTGATTGATTCTCTAATCAGCGAATGATGATGATGTAGAATCTCCCAGGGGGGGCGGCGATCCAAGTTCATATGAAATGCATCTGTGACCGGAATCAATAAAGTCTTGAGAATACGGCGCGATGGTTTTGATTTACATTTTTATTCTGTCTTCATATGGAGAAAATGTAGTAATCTTTATTTGCTGTTCTAAGCTACTGTTTAGATTGTTTTTTACATATGATACATACAGTAAGCACTCTTTACTCTTGTATAGTCTTATCGCTGTCTTCTTTGTTGTGTGGATATGTATTGCAGTATATTTTGGGGGTAGCTCAGATCATAAAGTCTACAGACTCTCAATCCAACACCTTAGCTGTTACGCCAGAAGATCCGAACTCTCTTGATGAGGTTGGTAGGCATTGGGTTAAGGTTACCATAGTATAATGAATAAGATGGAACACAGCACTTACAGGCTACAATTGAGAAAACATTGCTTCCATTCTATTGTTGTATTATTCCCTTGGTTACAATACTTTGGCAGTTCCTCACACTCATCAGTTGAGGTTTTCAATTTGTCCAACATCAATTTGTCAATCAATATTCATAGATCAACTAAAACATAAAACAAACTACTATCATGATCATCACAGCCTTTCTGCCTCCAATGATTATTTTACCAATGTTGAAATGTAAAATGTGTTAAAGCTATTCAACACTTCCTGCACAAGTCATATGGGTTTACCAACAAGACAAGGACTATGCTGGTGGAAAAGTTACTGTTGTATCATTAGATGTAACATTAGATTCAATAACTATTCCATTATTCCATTCAATAACTATTCCTCAGAAGGCATTTATTTCCTTTTCACAATGTAGGTAATATACCAACAGATTGATACAGGAAGCTACTCAATTTAGAACCTTTTCACAATGTGTGGAACCATGCCAGCAGATCGATACAGGAAACTACTCAAGACTTCCAACATACACTACATCCTGGGGACCACAGTAGATGTGAGTTAATCTCTGGATTGGGTCATGTGTTGTTTTCAATTAAACTTTTTGTAACACTATATTGGCTTGTAAGAACTGTAAGAATAGTAGACATCAATGGTAATGTCTGAAATAATTTACTAAAGATGGGCGGAGGGACACTGTGATTTCAGCTACGAGATTTCCAGGACGAGTTGTCAGCAAAACGTGGGTAGCTTCTCACGCAGTGTAAGATGCGTTCATTGTTTGGGTCGTTTAGGATTGGTAAAATGATCAACTGATTATTACTGATACCTGTGTGGAATTGTCAACAACGTAAATGTTTGATTTTGGTGGGGCCATACTTACAACGTAGCATGTTGGCGTCTGGTTTTGTAGAGCAAGAACTGGTTTAATTCACAATGAACATCTTTAATAGTTTGTATGGTGTTTGTAGTTGTGTTTGTAGTGGGGTATTGTTGTTGTGGTTGTGTTTGCCTGTTCCACCTTGTTGCTGTCCCCTGTGGCCTTGTCAATGTCCCCTGTGGCCTTGTCACTCTAATTAGGTGACAGATGGCACTGAACAATATCCATCGTTACCGCTGACTTGGCCTGCTCATTCCTCCATACAGGCTCCTTTAGACGCATGCACGCACGCACACACACACACACACACACGCACGCACGCACTCACTCACGCACACACACACACACACACACACACACACACACACACACACACACACAGAGCCAATAACATGGAGCAAACATGTAGACACAGTCCCATGATGTTTGGCAAACACACAATTACACATGCAGTTATGGACAAGCACCAACACATTAGGCACACCAAAACTAACACACAACACAAGCTCATTCCCTCTAACAACAGCCTGATCCATCCAAGCTCATCCCATCTAACAGACCGATCCCTCCAAGCACCAACCCTCTAACAACAGGCCAATCCATCCAAAGTTCATTCCCTTTAACAACAGCCCAATCCATCCAAGTTCATTCCCTCTAACAACAGCCTGATCCATTCAAGTCCAATCCCTCTAACAACAGCATGATCTATCCAAGTCCATTCCCTCTAACAACAGCCTGATCTATCCAAGTCCATTCCCTCTTACAACAGCCCGATCCATACAAGCACATTCCCTCTAACAACAGCCCGATCCATACAAGCACATTCCCTCTAACAACAGCCCGATCCATCCAAGTCCAATCCCTCTAACAACAGCCTGATCCATCCAAGTCCAATCCCTCTAACAACAGCCTGATCCATCCAAGTCCATTCCCTCTAACAACAGCCTGATCTATCCAAGTCCATTCCCTCTAACAACAGCCTGATCTATCCAAGTCCATTCCCTCTAACAACAGCCTGATCTATCCAAGTCCATTCCCTCTAACAACAGCCTGATCCATCCAAGTCCAATCCCTCTAACAACAGCCTGATCCATCCAAGTCCATTCCCTCTAACAACAGCCTGATCTATCCAAGTCCATTCCCTCTAACAACAGCCTGATCTATCCAAGTCCATTCCCTCTAACAACAGCCTGAATTATCCAAGTCCATTCCCTCTAACAACAGCCCGATCCATACAAGCACATTCCCTCTAACAACAGCCTGATCCATCCAAGCTCCTTCCAGATGGAAGACCACTATTTTGCTCACCAGAGGACCTCTCTCTAACAACAGCACGATACATCCATTCTCAACCCCCTCCTCAGCAGATGTCTGACAGCCACAGTATTATGTTGAAGCTCGTGATGACGATACATTCTTCAAAACTAAGATGGGTTTATACTTCATTTCCTTTTATCCTTATCCTTGGGATATTGTTGGTAGGAAGAGGGATATATACAGCACTTCCGGAGAAAGGGATGGAGTTGAACCTGGAATCCTTAAAAAAAATACTGCAGTATTAGTGAGTGACTGTGTGTGTGTGTGTGTGTGTGTGTGTGTGTGTGTGTGTGTGTGTGTGTGTGTGTGTGTGTGTGTGTGTGTGTGTGTGTGTGTGTGTGTGTGCGTGTGTTTTTTTATCATGTCACTGTCAAAGCAGCTTTAACATGATCTCTGTCTGTCATAAGAAGATTTCTGCCACTCAAAAGGCTCTGTTGAGTGTGTTAGGCAGTACGTTTGCATGACTATTATGTGTTTATAATGATTTGAATGAGTGTGGATATTTGTTACATAGTGTGTGCAAATGTGTTAATGTGCTGTTCATTATTAGTTTTGGTGAACATCCATCCTATGTTGATGGATCTGTGAATATATATATATATTTTTTAAATACCATGCATTGTCTCATCTCACACAGTGTGTGTTTGTGTCTGTGTGGTTAAGTGTGTATTTTGGTGTTTCAAGTGGTTTGTGTAGTAGCTGGAAAGGATTCAATGCAGCTCAGGCCTCAAGGGAGCCTAGCTCATTTGCCTCAAGTTGAACATGGATCACACATCTCGTCCTATTTACACTTTGAATATTAAACATGATCCCGATAAAGGAAGCATAACAAACACAGACTCCACTTGCTCTGGTCAGCTCCCAAGCACTCAACGGACAAACACTTCAATCAACACCAAAGGTTTGACTAAATCAGAGCATCACTTCGCTTCCAAAACACCCTCAGAACGAACGCTTCCAAAACAATCAGAGCCATACACCTTCGAAAGCCAGAATTTCTTTCCAAACTGGATCCTGGCCGTGTCGTCTTGGTTTCATATCATTGTAAGTAAAAACACAACATACTTCTGGGACACCATTTATCAGTTAATTAAGAGAGAGAGAATTCCACATCCAGAAAAGGAGGCCATTTCACAAACCAGAACCTTTGTTACAGTCTACCAAAGCTTTATGCTCAACAGCTTGCAGCGGATTTAGTTTGGTAATAGAACGTTAAAATAATATTAGCTATGTAAATGATCATTTTGTAATTCCAGGAATTTGTCATTCAAGTGTGGATATACAGTACATTGAAATAATTGTAGGCTATACAGCATATATTATGGGCTATGGCTATACTACTAATACAGAAAACTGTATTATGGGCTATGGCTATACTACTAATACAGAAAACTACATTATGGGCTATGTGTAACGGTTTTCTTCCGTTGAAGGAGAGGAGGACCAAAATGCAGCGTGATTAGTGTTCAACATGTTTAATATAGACGATAAACGAGAACACTACAAAATACAAAACAACAAATGTGAAAACCTAAACAGTCCTATCTGGTGCAATGACACAAAGACAGAAGACAACCACCCACAAAATACCCAAAGAACATGGCTGCCTAAATATGGTTCCCAATCAGAGACAACGATAAACACCTGCCTCTAATTGAGAACCAATCTAGGCAACCATAGACTTTCATAAACACCTAGACTAGAAAACACCCTATAAACATACAAAACCCCTAGACCAGACAAAACACATAAATCCCCCATGTCACACCCTGACCTAACCAAAATAATAAAGAAAACAAAGATAACTAAGGCCAGGGCATGACACTATGTGTAATGGGTGGGTGCTGGTGGCAGGGAAGTCAGGTGCAGGAGAGTGAACTTGGTATAAACAGAGCAGTTTACTAAATGCCCCAAAAAAATCTGAAAGTCAATATATACAAAATAAATATAAAGGTTACAAAACCCGTCGCACACCAGAACATGACGTGGACGAAACATAAAACAAACAATCACCGACAAAGACATGAGGGGAAACTGAGGGTTAAATACACAACATGTAATTGATGGGATTGAAACCAGGTGTGATGGAAGACAAGACAAAACCAATGGAAAAATGAAAAATGGATCAAATCAAATCAAATCAAATGTATTTATATAGCCCTTCGTACATCAGCTGATATCTCAAAGTGCTGTACAGAAACCCAGCCTAAAACCCCAAACAGCAAGCAATGCAGGTGTAGAAGCACGATGACTAGAAGGTGATGACTATGATCAGCGATGACTAGAAGGTCGGTGACGTCGACCGCCGAACACCGCCCTAACAAGGAGAGGGACCAATTTCGGCGGAAGTCGTGACATTATGGCTATACTACTAATAGAGAAAACTATATTATGGACTATGGCTAATCTACTAATACATTTTTTTTATGTAGTATTGAATAAGTTAATCTCTTGTTCGAACAATGGAGATGATTGACATGATAAACAATAACATTGTTATATTTGAGCGTGAAGTGTGTTTTGAATGAGTTGGAGACTAGGAGAGAGTCCACTTGGGAATTTGTGAATGTGTGAGATAGCCAGTGTGTGTGTGTGTGTGTGGGTGTGTCTGGCGTGCCTGAGTGTGTGTGTGTTGTCACCAGGTTCATGCGCCCGTCACGCTCTGTCCAGCGCTGGGCATAATTTGCTCTGACAGCTCCCAGACCGTGTGTCCAATGTTCCGGCCTGATGATGGACGTGATTGGCTTGTCACTGGCATGCATAAACAAACACTAATGACCATAATTCCTAGCTTCCCTATCATTTCTCGCCATTAGCCTTGTGACAGAAGAGGGTGTGTTTATGAGATGTTCCGTAATTATACCTCTCTGCCATAGAGATGAGCCACTGACTGACACTTCCTCTCGGATCTAACAGGAGGAGAATGAAACTGCTCAGCCACGTTGGCCATTTTGGATCAAAGTCTGAACAACACTGTTTTACTATGTGTGCACCCACAGCATAACTTGTTTTACTTTGAACTGCACCAACACCTGAAAAGTGTGTGTGTGTGTGTGTGTGTGTGTGTGTGTGTGTGTGTGTGTGTGTGTAAAAGAGGCATAGATAGCAGCACTTTGATGTACATTTTCTCTGTTTACATCACAGGATTCACTTTGATCTCATTATGTGTTGTCACACGCATTATGGCGGGAACATTTCATTGCGATACACCTGAGGTAATAGGTAGAAGAGCAACCCGTAGAGGAAAGACGGGAATAATGCATTAGGAGAGGAGAGAGAAGGGGAAAAGAAACACAATCCATTTGCTTTCCGGTGACATTATCCATCTGAAGAAAGGGAAACACCTTCACTCCCATGCTGTGTAGCTTGTCCTTTTCTCCTTTGATATGTTCCCCCGTTTTCAGTGAAAGACGAGCAACACAGACATAGACAAAAATTACAAATCCAAGGAGATTACAAAAATGACACTTACTCTATTTAGGGTTCAATGTTAGGTGTCATTTCTACTATTATTTTCCTGTTCTGAACATTGAGCAACCCAAATTCCATTCAACTTTTTCATTCTATAATAATCAGCACTGCTCCTTTCTTCAGTACAAATGCACTCTTTGTGCAATCCACCTGTCTGACCTCCTTCTCAACTGACTGTTTCAGATACTAAAACACCAATGATGTTTTTCAAATTCATTTGTTTTACTTCTTTACTCCACATTACTAGGGAATAACTCAAAGATTATTAGTTTCTTTTTTTAAATGTATACATCAGACAATGAATGTCAGAAAATGTAAATTGACTATCACATTATATTAGACTGATGAACCAGGAAATAACGCCTACCATTTTCTTCCAACCATGTCTGTGACCAACTAATCTCTTGTGGACAGATGAAGTAACATATGAGGTACCGTAATGTTTGTCATAAGACCGTGGGATGTGACGACTAACGAGCAATAGTTGTTCTGGTGTACAGATATTTCCCATCACTGGTAATTTGAACAAATCACGGTTTAGCAGATGCGGCGTGTTTATAAATTCGGAACGGGGATGGGACATGTCGACCATAGACTTGACCAGAATTTGCAGAGTGTGGGGGTTGGTTCTACTGCCCTGCCTCCACCCCTCGTTCTAGCATCTTTTCTCATACATCTCTCCACAGAACTGAATTGATTATATGACGCAATTACACAACATTTTAGTTCTGGGCTCCAGGGATTAGTGGCCAACCATTGCTGGCCATGCCACAGACTACGGACCATGTTGGATTAATCTTTGATGTTATTGCCACTCCTGTCCGTTATGATTGGAAAACGAAGCATGCGAACCACATTGTGGGTAGTGTTATCAAAAGCCTCCACCGGGTTAAATCGGCGACTTCAATATGTACTATTGTCATGTATAGAGACTTACAGATCTGATTACTGGCTTTGATCAACAGAGCAACACAGCCTAGCCTGCAAAATGTATTTCAACTACAGGCCTATAACATTATGTTTTAAAAGGCCATTGACCCATTCCGTCTTGTACAGGACATAAAATAAGTTAACCATGTTGCTCAGTTGGTAGTGCATTGAGCTTGCGGGTTGTGGGTTCAATTCCCACTTAGGGACCAATTTGAAGAATATATGTACTTACTATAAGTTGCTCTGGATAAGAGTGTCTGCTAAATGATGAAAATTGAATGTTTTATGGAGCTAATATGGCCACTTTTACATTCTCACTGCCCATACAAGGCCCCACATTTCAGAGCCACATAGCAGATCAGCCTCCATGCAGCAGTGAGACAAGTGCCTTAATAACATAAATGAAACCAAGCGAGATCTCTTTAACCACGGCAGTCATATCCAGCCATATAGCCACATGTTAAACCAAATCCACAGGACAGCACAGTTACACAGACGTGTGAAGAACATACTATTTTCATCTACCACACTCCCACTACACATAGGGAGGAATGAAGCATACTAATGTCCATCTGATGGACCAATACTAACGCTGAGTGTATGTGTATGTGTGTGTGTGCGCGTGTGTGTGTGTGAGTGCGTATGTATGTGAGTGTGTGTCTCTGTGTGTGGTGTGTGTGTGTGTGTCTGGGGGCCTGTCTGAGATGGACTTTCCATCTTCCTGCTGGTTTCTGTCAGGGGCGTCCACTGGTGGCATTAGCCCCCCTGGCTCTGTGTGTGTGAACCTAATGGCTACAGCATATGTCATCACTAATCTGATTTGGATGATTCGATGGAGAGAGAAATAGATGGAAGGAAAAAGGCAGGGAGGGAGGGACAGTTAAGACAGATTGTCTTTCTCTAAAGACTCCAGGCCATCATATTGTAATATAGGTCATGTCTCATGTCTTAGTCTGGTAACAGTCAACACTGACTGAGTGGCTTGACTAAATGACACACCGGATAGGTTGAGGCTTATTTTGAATGTCTTGGTACATAATACAGAAACATCAAATGTGATAACGTACAAAATATGAAAAAACACAGGTAAAAATCTGCTTACAAAAAGATTGTATATGCACATATCACTACCTATAGCTAGGTTTCCCTCCAATTGGAGACAGATTGTCATGCAAATATATAAAAAAAAACAATATGCATAAAAACAATATGCGCTTCTCCCCCCTGAGATGAGTTTAGAACAGATAAAAAGCTGTGCGTGATGACGTAGTCCCTATGGAAATACCTTATGCGGTTAAATGGATTTCCATTGCATTTTCAAATCCATTGATGGTTTTCCCACATTTTTGTTGCATTAAATAAGGAGTGCGCTTACAGTGGTATCACACACCTGCACACTGTTTGCTAGAGCACATGTATAGTTTACGTGATGAGATTATTATGGACAAAGTACACTATTATTTTGTCAAACGGCAGCCCAGGATAAATCATTATGCCACCAGAATAAGATCCTGAATATTTATTGGAAGGAAGCATCAAGCTCATCATTGTTCACTTTCGCCACCCTGTGAAGTTCATTTATTTAATCTGGAGCCAATAGTAAACTTCATGCTTTCCCGATTCGTAGCGCGAGGACCACAGAACATGTCATTGCGTGACTCCAAGTTTACTTCGATATGATGGTTTTTATATCAGTATTTGCACATAAAAGCTGTTCCACCCACATTTCTCAAATAATTAATTTCACTGACAAAAATATTCCACCTTGTCTAGCGTATTTTGATTAGTAGACATTTGTAAAGTTTACCGTTTCAGGCCTGTCATGAACTTTTATCTGACATGAACTTTGCTGGCATAAAAACCTGGTTAAGTTCAAACATTTTGCCAAGTGAAATATAAAAGTGACCTCTGAGAAAATAAATATACCCCTCACAGAGTTAATTTCCTCACAGTCATAAAAGGGCATTTTTGGATGGAGAATTTTCTTCACTTCACAACAGTAAGCATTCAGAGGCCCAGAGAACAGCTGTAAAAGCAATGAGGAGAAACATTTGGAAATGGCCAATTTCAAAAACCTCAGGAGCCAAACAAATTGAAATTTGGTGTGAATAACTGTAGTATGTTGACACAGTAAGGTAGTCAACCACAAATCCATTATTATTTTATATTCTCATAGGTGTAAGTTTAAAAGAGTAGAGGATGGATATTGTCTCTGTTATGATGATCCAAAACCCTTTTGCACACGAGGCGGCAGGTAGTCTAGTTGTTAAGGTCTCTGGTTTGAATCCCTGAGACAGCAAGGTGAAATCTGCTATTCTGCCATTGAGTAATGTCCCTGCACCTCTTTTATTCAGAGGGGCTGGGTTAAATGCGGAAGAAACATTTATGTTGAAGGCATTCAGTAGTGCAACTGACTAGGTATCCCCGTTCCCAATATACTGTACAGTTCCTTCAGAAATTATTCACACCCTTTGACTTTTCCCCAAAAATGTTTGTTACAGCCTGAATTGAATACGTTCAGGAGTAAAAATGTGCTTAACAAGTCCCATAATAACTTGCATGGACTCACTCTGTGTAATAATAGCATTTAACATGACTTTGAATGATCACCTCATCCCTGTACCCCACACATACAATTATCTCTAAGGTCCCTCAGTCGAGCAGTGAATTTCAAACACAGATTTAACCACATAGACCAGGGAGGTTTACCAATGCATCACAAAAAGGGGCACCTGATGGTAGATGGGGTCACAATAAAAAAGCTAACACTGAATATCCTTTTGAGCATGGTGAAGTTAATAATTACACTTTGGATGGTGAATCAATACACCCAGTTCAAAATACAGGCATCCTTCCTAACTCAGTTGCCAGAGAGGAAGGAAACCACTCAGGAATTTCACCAAGAGGCCGATGGCGACTTTAAAACAGTTAAAGATTTGAATGGCTGTGATAGGATGGATCAACAAAATTGTAGTTATTCCAGAACACTAACCTAAATGACAGTCTGATTTCCAAAATACACTGGGAGACACTAGAGTTGCTTACCAAGACAACATGGAATGTTCCTGAGTGGCCTAGTTGCAGTTTTTACTTAAATCGGCCTCAAAATGCATGGCAAGACTTGAAAATGTCTGTCTAGCAATGATCAACAACCAACTTTACAGAGCTTGAATATTTTTTAAATAATAATATGCAAATATTGTTCAATCCAGTTGTGCAAGGCTCTTAGAGGAAGACTCACAGTGGTAATCGCTACCAAAGGTTATTCTAACATGTATTTACTCAGGGGTGTGAATACTTATGTAAATGAGATATTTCTGTATTTCATTCTTAATAAATTTGCAAACATGTCTAAAAACATGTTTTCACTTTGTCATTATGGGGTATTGTGTGTAGATCGGTGAGAATGTATTTTTCATTCAGGCTGTAAGACAACAACATGTGAAATAAGTCAAGGGGTATGAATCCTTTCTGAAGGCTCTGTAACTACCGATGTTTACAACCATTTTGTGTCTGTCCACTCTCCTATGACTATTATCAAATGTAACACTGATGACTGCATCTGAAAAACAAGTATGGTTGATGGAATCCGTATTAGGGGAAACAGTGCCACTGTCCGCCCCAGTGCTTTTGTTATTGTTTTGTGGATGAAACGGAGGTGAGAAGTACAGTACATATTCTGCTGTTTTATCGCACATGCAATGATGTCTGAAGGAAAAAAACTGTGTTGTTGTGTTCAGTAACTTCTTTGTTTGTAATAGGGACAGTGTCACCATTAAGGATTCCACCGTTAAGTTTTTCTGATAGACTTAATCAATATTTAGCATCAATATGACTTGTCACGTCTAGTACCTTTTTTCTAGATTTATTTAATGTACACTTCAGTTATCTCTGCACTTCCATAATTAACATATTGAAAGTACACTTTAAAATCATGTTGTACTAATTTAAAAACGTGTACTGTCTACCAAACATGTGCTTTGGTTTTGACTGTCATCACCCACCACTCTCCATAGACCTGACCCTGGATGAGCAATAGAGATTATTCATGCCCACTGCAGACGTACAGATAATCCAGGTCAAATCCACCCCCATTAGATACCATTGCGAATTACAGCCGTCTAGGCTGGAGACCGGCCATTTTCTTTTTTTAATCTGGACCATGGGATTAAGTGAGAAAGCATTAAGGCACTTCTCTCTGTAAACCCCTGTCAGAGAAACAACAGCAACTTAAGAACCAGGGGGTGAAAAAAACAAATCCACATTTAATACATTCAAACAACAAAAAACAGACAGTATTTAAACTGGAAAATGACACGGCAGGGGTGATAAATGAAGCCTACGTGTAAGTGTTATTCAGTTCCAACAATATGTCCCTAGCAATTAAAAACAGAAGGATGTCCACAATAACAAAAACAGATACCAGGGGAGACAAAAACCCAATTTGCTCTTCCGATGACAAACCTTGTGTTACCATCAGTTAATCCCATATGTGTTGAATTCATTTCTCCTGACAAGTTCTATTCAACATTTTGTGACAAACCTGATGTTATTTATCAGTTAATCCCATATGTGTTGAATTCATTTCTCCTGACAAATTCCATTCAACATTCTGCTGCCATTTTAGTTCTGGCTTGCCACATGGACATGTAGTGTATACCTACAGTATACTGTAGGTCAGCCTCACTTCAACGGTTGTTCCCGACCAGTCTAGACGGCCACTTGTTCAGCTATTCACCAAGGTTTCATATATTTCTCAAGGTGATTTTCATTGGTTGTCACCCCTAACATCCAAGTTATATATGGACAAGGTATGACAGTAATCGATGCTTTGGTTTTGTTTACCTGACCACTGTTTTCAAAGGCTGTCCTTCAAATCTAATGCAAGTCAATATTTCCAATATTAGCATTTTTTTGCAGCTTACATCCAAATCATCCTCAAGTATCTACAATTGATAGTGTAGCTCAATGAAAGGACATTGAGTAAGTGTGTAAGGGGATTCATAATGAGGTAGCCTTTAAGCCAAGATAACATGTATAGTCTGGCTATGGGAAAGTAAGGTGAATGTGGTCATTGAGCCCTGCATATTGAGTAGACCACTTTGTCCTACTAAAATGATTAGGATGTTTGTAAGCGTTAAATACTCTCTCTGTCACGACTCCCACCGAAGGTGGCTCCTCTTCCTGTTCGGGCGGCGCTCGGTGGTCGTCGTCGCCTGTCTACTAGCCGCCACCGATCCCTTTTTCCTTTTCTGTTTGTTTGGTCTTATTGGTTGCACCTGTCTCTTATTTTGTTTCTTGATTCATGTCTATTTAAGCCTGTTAGGCCGCCTATTTTTTGTGCGGGATTGTTTTTCTGTTAGTCAGGTTGTGCGTGTTGTGTTCCTGTCCGTTTGTGCCCTGTGTTGGGTTGGACTATTTTCTGTAGATTTTTCGCCCGTTGTTTTGGGCGTTGGTTTTGGGAATCCTAATGAAGTCGGTTTCCCCAGTATCCTCTGCTCTCTGCATTTGACTCTGCACCCACCACTCCAGGCGTTTGTGACACTCTCAAGGATCTATCTGAGAAATTATTGACCACAATAACTATATGAATAGCACAGTTAATATGAAAATAAAAGTGTGAAGATTAGAAATATCATTAGGTCATTTTTGTTGTTGTTCTTTTTAGGGGGTACACAATGAAGATGTGTAATATATGAAAAGACTTCAATGCTCCTTGGCATAGAATCTACAAGTGTCTGGAACTTTATTTGAGGAATGTGACACCATTCTTCCACGAGAAATTCCATAATTTGGTGGAATGATGGAATTTCAAAACACGGTCTCAGTCGCCACTCCAGAATCTCCCACAAGTGTTTAACTGGGTTGAGATCTGGTGACTGTGATGGCCATGGCATATGGTTTACATACTTTTCATGCTCATCAAACCATTCAGTGACCACTCATGCCCTGTGGATGGGGACATTGTCATCCTATGGGAGCATAGCCATGGTAGCCAAAGTAATAGGCAACTGGGCTTGCTCAGCATTGTTATATATGACCCTAAGCATGATGGGATGTTAATTGCTTAGGAAATCCTCAGGAACCGCACCTATGTGGAAGCACCTGCTTTCAATATAGTTTGTATCCCTCATTTACTCAAATGTTTCCTTTATTTTGGTAGTTACCTGTATGCTTTTGTTTTATTACAGAAAATTGTGTTTCACTCGAATGCAAATGGACAGCACTCAGCCAATTCTTTCCTCGGCTGGCACTTACATCCACAAAAGCTGTCATTTGAATCAATAACACATATTTGCATCTCAGGCTTCTTTTTCACTTAGCCTTGCCAAATCAGAGATTGTACACAAAAACAACCTGGTCATGGTCAAACTGGCATTGTGTTATAAGAACACCTCTCTTTTTTTCTTACTCCTTCACTCTCTCCCTCATTCTATCTGCATTCCTCCTCTGTGGTGTGTGTATGTGTATGTGTGTGTGTGTGTGTGTGTGTGTGTGTGTGTGTGTGTGTGTGTGTGTGTGTGTGTGTGTGTGTGTGTGTGTGTGTGTGTGTGTGTGTGTGTGCGTGTGTGTGAGAGAGAGAGAGAGAGAGAGGGAGAGAGAGAGAGACACAAATACAGATTTACATTTTACATATTGCTAGTAGCTCAGTGCAGACTACTGGATTGGCCTGTATTGTCAACAGCTGGCAATAATGCAAAACAAGATATTCCGTAGTCACATGGGATTTTAAGGGGAGGAGAACATAAAAACCTCAATTTTATCTTGGATGATTTCCATGCAATTTGCTTTTTTATTACTTGCATAGGTTGGTTGAAATGACACATTCCATTGGTCCGTTTGGTTTTTATTCATGACTCTTTTGTTTTGTTTAATGCCTTCAAACTTTTCAAACCCACGTGGAGGCCTGGACTATCACTCGAGAAAAAAAGAGAGAACATATTTTCAGCAGATTGCTTGGACCATTTACCACCAGAGTTGGGGAGAAAGCAGTATGTACGGTAAATGGCTTTGAAAATCAATGAATATAAAGAAAGCAGGTTTGCAAAGCCTGATGGGCCATTTTGTTAGAATTGAGCACACCATTATGATTCGCTCACGTCTAGCACCAGAAAAAAAAAGATCATCATAGAGGATTGATTAGTCACATAGTGTGAGCAATACACAGCCTGTGCATTTGAATATGTAACCAGGCAGGGCTCCAAGTCAGTCTATCATTGACCTCCCTCTGTTCTGACAAGCTTAGCTCTTGCCCCCATCCAATTCTCTGGCCAGAAAGCCAAAGCCGGCGGTTTCTCTCATCCTCTTCTCTGGTGATGTGACAGTCACTTTGAAATTAGGGGGGGATTAAATTAGGCCTTTAAAATCCTGTTGGAGTCGATCATTCAAACGTGAAAAGATTAAAGGTGGACAATGAAAAGGGATTCTAGTCAAGACCTACAGTATGGACCTCGGCGCAGAGACAAAAAAGTGAGGGCCACATTTGAAGCCATTTGAAGGACCTGGGTAAATGAATTAATTGTGGATGGGTGAATAACATTATAGAGGGGGACCTTGGACCCACTTGTCAACCTTGGAAATTGTTCCTGAATAGAGCATGTGTTACAGATCTGGAAACACTGAGCATGATGTCAAATGTACTCACCACCATTACATATTTACAGGTGATATGAAGAAAGGTGATGGCAGAATCTTGCAGTGTCATCGTGCCGACCTGAGAGAACCAAGGGTGGATGGATGATGGATGAGTGAATGAACAGGGGATGAATGGATGCAATTATCAGATGGATGGAACAAACAAATTGTCACTCCAATTAAAATAAATGAAAATATCTAATTTCCCTCTGGTAGATTGGATTTATAATGGTTTGTTGCCTAGTTACCTTTCATTGCCGTGCTCATTTTGAAATGATTAGCATGAAGACATTAATAAATAAATCGATGGGAGTGGACAATTTCATTCAGATGTGATGCCAGCCCTAATTGTTTCCAAGGGAGAAATAGACTGAAGTCCTTCTGGGTATCACAGTTATTAATGGTGCTCTTCAGAGAAATTAGAGTAGAAGCTTAAGAAATGTCAATTTGCAGACTTATGTAATATATGATGTCCATAGTATGCTTCTTTTTATTTAGTTTTGTCATTTTTTCAGGTACATAAACAATAGCTGTTTCCCATCCAGCCTAGCCCCCCCATCTAAAGAAAGACACCAACCCCTTCCCACCCCACCCAGCAACCGAAGATGCTTATCAGTCCCCATCCCACCCAGCAACCGAGGTTGCTTATCAGTCCCCTTCCCATCCCACCCAACAACCAAGGTTGCTTATAGTCCCCTTCCCATCCCACCCAACAACCGAGGTTGCTTATCAGTCCTCTTCCCATCCCACCCAACAACCGAGGTTGCTTATCAGTCCCCTTCCCATCCCACCCAACAACCGAGGTTGCTTATCAGTCCCCTTCCCATCCCACCCAACAACCGAGGTTGCTTATCAGTCCCCTTCCCATCCCACCCAACAAACGAGGTTGCTTATAGTCCCCTTCCCATCCCACCCAACAACCGAGGGTGCTTATCAGTCCCCTTCCCATCCCACCCAACAACCGAGGTTGCTTATCAGTCCCCTTCCCATCCCACCCAACAACCGAGATTGCTATCAGTCCCCTTCCCACCCATGAGTCTCACCTTACATTCCCCCCAATCCCCCCCGCCCTCCCCCACAACAACTAAAGAACATTTTCTTGGTGTTAAATTGTCTGTAAACAAACTTCAAATGTATATGTTGAATGTGATTTTCTGGATTTTTTTCTCATTTTGTCTGTCATAGTTGAAGTGTACATATAATGAAAATTACAGGCCTCTCTCATCTTTTAAGTGGGAGAACTTGCACAATTGGTGGCTGACTAAATACTGTTTTGCCCCACTGTATATATATGGGGGATACAACCACTCCATCTCTGTAGATTTTACTGCGAAGAGACATAATCATTAGATCATTTGTTTTGGTACAATCCATACGTAGCTTGTTTTTGGTCGCAGGTTCAGGAATGGCAGAAGAATTGCAACATTTACCTGGAGTTAACTCTGCAAATAGCACTGCTGGGTGATTTAAAAAGTAGTAAATCAATAATATAATTATACTCTAAGCAAAAAAAGCTATCTTTAGCTTACAATATGTAGAATCTATGAGAATGGAAAGGTTCAGAAATTTTGTGAAACATCAAGCACAGTTGAAAGATATATTGCAAATAGAAATCTAATCTGGATAGTATTTAGAGATAGATGGGAGGGGCTGAGTGGAGTTGAAGAATGTGACTAAAAACAATCAAAAAATAACTAGTGTAAAATATACTGTGTCCAAAAAATTGATGAATTATGTACAGTGGCTTGCGAAATTATTCACCCCCTTTGGCAATTTTCCTATTTTGTTGCCTTACAACCTGGAATTAAAATGTATTTTTTGGTGGTGTTTGTATCATTTGATGCCTACCATTTTGAAGATGCAAAATATTTTTGATTGTGAAGCAAACAAGAAATAAAACAAAAAACTGAACTTGAGCGTGCGTAACTATTCACCCCCAACAGAGTCAATACTTTGTAGTGCCACCTTTTGCATCAACTACAGCATCAAGTCTCTTGGGGTATGTCTCTATAAACTTGGCACATTTAGCCACAAGCATTTTTGCCATTCTTCAAGGCAAAACTGCTTCAGCTCCTGCAAGTTGGATGGCGTCCGCTGCTGTACAGCAATCTTTAAGTCATACCACAGATTCTCAATTGGATTTAGGTCTGGACTTTGACAGGGCCATTCCAAGGCATTTAAATGTTTCATAATCCACTCGAGTGTTGCTTTAGCTGTCAGGTTAGGTCATTGTCCTGCTGGAAGGTGAACCGCCGTCCAAGTCTCAAATCTCTGGAAGACTGAAACAGGTTTCCCTCAAGGATTTCCCTGTACTTAGCGCAATCCATCATTCCTTCAATTCTGACCAGTTTCCCAGTCCCTGTCGATGAAAAACACCCCCACAGCATGATGCTGCCACCACCATGCTTCACTGTGGGGATTGTGTTCTAGGGGTGATGAGAGTCTGGTTTGCGCCAGACATAGTGTTTTCCTTGATGGCCAAAAAGCTCAATTTTAGTCTCATCTGACCAGAGTACCTCTTCCATATGTTTGAGGAGTCTCCCATATGCCTTTTGGCGAACACCAACTGTGTTTGCTTATTTTATTCTTTAAGCAATGGATTTTTTTCTGGCCACTCTTCCATAAAGCCCAGCTCTGTGGATTGTACGGCTTAAAGTGGTCCTAAGGACAAAAACTCCAATCTCGCTGAGGATCTTTGCAGCTCCTTCAGGGTTATCTTTCGTCTCTTTGTGGCCTCTCTGATGAACTTCTTTGGGATAGGGGGGGAGCATTTTCACTTTTGGATGAATAGCGTGCCCAGAGTAAACTGCCTACTACTCAGTCCCAGATGCTAATATATGCATATTATTATTATTATTATTATTATTGGATAGGAAAAACTCTGAAGTTTCTAAAACTGTTTAAATGATGTCTGTGAGTAATAACAAAACTCATATAGCAGGCAAAAACCTGAGAAAAATCCAAACAGGAAGTGGGAAATCTGTCCGAGATAGGTTAATGTCCTCCTTGCCTTATCTTGGCAAGTTTGTTGTGGTGCCATATTCTTTCCATTTTTAATAATGGATTTAATGGTGCTCCGTGGGATGTTCAAGTTTCAAATATTTTTTATAACCCAACCCTGACCTGTACTTCTCTGCAACTTTGTCCTTGACCTGTTTGGAGAGGTCCTTGGTCTTCATGGTGCTGCTTGCTTGGTGGTGCCCCATGCTTAGTGGTGTTGCAGACTGGGGCCTTTCAGAACAGGTGTATATATACTGAGATCATGTGACAGATCATGTGACAGATCATGTGACACTTTTGCACACAGGTGGACTTTATTTAACTAATTATGTGACTTCTGAAGGTAATTGGTTGCACCAGATCTTATTTAGAGGCTTCATAGGACACGGGTTGAATAAATGCACGCACCATTTTTCCATTTTCTATTTGTTAGAATTTTTTTAAACAAGTGATTTTGTTATGTTCACTTCACCAATTTGGACTATTTTGTGTATGTCTATTACATGAAATCCAAATAAAAACCCACTTAAATTAGAGGTTGTAATGCAACAAAATAGGAAAAATGCCAAAGGGGGTGAATACTTTTGCAAGGCACAGTACACGCTGGAAGTAGAAGCCTAAGTGTTGTTGTCCATTAGTTTACTCCAGTTAGGGGAGGGGTGGTAAGGTTTGGGGAAAGTAATAAAGGAATATTTTTTAATATTTTTAAATTAATATATATACAGTTGAAGTCGGAAGTTTACATACACCTTAGCCAAAAACATTTAAACTCAGTTTTTCACAATTCCTGACATGTTATCCTAGTAAACATTCCCTTGTCTTAGGTCAGTTATGATCACCACTTTATTTTAAGAATGTGAAAGGTCAGAATAATAGTAGAGATAATTATTTATTTCAGCTATTATTTCTTTCATCACATTCCCAGTGGGTCAGAAGTTGACATACACTCAATTAGTATTTGTTAGCATTGCCTTTAAATTGTTTAACTTGGGTCAAACGTTTCGGGTAGCCTTCCACAAGCTTCCCACAATAAGTTGGGTGAATTTTGGCCCATTCCTCCTGACAGAGCTGGTGTAACTGAGTCAGGTTTGTAGGACTCCTTGCTCACACACGTTTTTTCAGTTCTGCCCACAAATTTTCTATAGGGTTGAGGTCAGGGATTTGTGATGGCCACTCCAATACCTTGACTTTGTTGTCCTGAAGCCATTTTGCACAACTTTGGAAGTATAATTGGGGTCATTGTCCATTTGGAAGATCCATTTGCGACCAAGCTTTAACTTCCTGACTGAGGTCTTGAGATGTTGCTTCAATATATCCACATAATTTCACATGTCATGATGCCATCTCTTTTGTGAAGTGCACCGGTCCCACCTGCAGCATAGCTCCACCACAACATGATGCTGCCACCCCTATGCTTCACAGTTGGGATGGTGTCCTTCGGCTTGCAAGCCTCCCCCTTTTTCCTCCAAACATAACGATGGTCATTATGGCCAAACAGTTATATTTTTGTTGCAACAGACCAGAGGACATTTCTCCTAAAGTACGATTTTTGTCCCCATGTGCATGTCCCCATTGTCTGTTTTGGAGCAGGTTATGTTGATATAGGTTTATTTTTTACTGTGGATATAGATACTTTTGGACCTGCATCTTCACAAGATCCTTTTTTGTAGTTCTGGGATTGACTTTTCGCTACAAAGTATGTTAATCTGTAGGAGATAAAACGAGTCCCCTTCCTGAGCGGGATGACGAATGCGTGGTTCCATGGTGTTTATACTTGCGTATTATTGTTTGTACAGATGAACGTGGTACTTTCAAGCATTTGGAAATTGCTCCCAAGGATAAATCAGACTTGTGGAGGTCAACATTTTTCTTGGTTCTTGGCTGATTTCTTTTGATTTTCCCACTTCTGACTTCAACTGTATATATATATATATATATATATATATATATATATATATATATATAGAAATATATATATATATATATATATATAGAGAGAGAGAGAGAGAGAGAGAGAGAGAGAGAGAGAGAGAGAGAGAAAAAAAATATGGGTGATTGGAAATGGTTCAGACAGTTACATTGTTGGAAACCACAATCAATCAGCAAAATTAAAGTTGATCTACCCCCTAAAGATATAGTTTTTTTCAAGTGATTTTATCTTTTATTTTTAGTAGATGGATTTTCACTTCTAGATTAGTTCACACCATTTCCAGTACATGGAGTCAGTCGACCCTCTGTCATATTGGCTGTTGTCTCTAAACTTTCCACTTTAATTGAGTAGGTATCCACTTTAGTGAGCAGTGCAAGAGACTAATTTATTGGTTTTAATTGCAAGTCAAGGGCAGAGGTAATTTCCTCACAAACAATCTCTCGGATAGTAGTGGCCAACTCCTTCTGTTTTCAGGTGTTCAGACAGAATATGTCAGCTGCTGGAGCAAAATAGACCTGCTTTTGTTTCGTGTAATACAGTGAGTCCTCATCTTCATTATCCTGATGTTTTATGTTGACATTTATTTGAAAATAAGTCAGTTAATTCATAGTTATTCTGTAGAAGGAGGCCACGAGAAAGCCACGTTTCCATGCATGCCAACGGAACTGGATATAAAGTTGTTTTTGATGTTCATACTTCCGATGTTTTACACACGCATTTGTTTTGATTTCTTAGGATCCCCATTAGCCGACACCAATGGTGACAGCTAGTCGTACTGGGATCCCACACATAATGAAAGGGACATTACAGACCAAGAAAATACTTTACAATTACATATATTTAAAAACATTAACATGTAGTGTGTGTGTGTGTGTCTCTTAGTTACACATATATTTAAAAACATTAACATGTAGTGTGTGTGTGTGTCTCTTAGTTACACATACATTTAAAAACATTAACATGTAGTGTGTGTGTGTGTCTCTTAGTTACACATATATTTAAAAACATTAACATGTAGTGTGTGTGTGTGTCTCTTAGTTACACATACATTTAAAAACATTAACATGTAGTGTGTGTGTGTGTGTCTCTTAGTTACACATACATTTAAAAACATTAACATGTAGTTTGTGTGTGTGTGTGTCTCTTAGTTACACATACATTTAACAACATTAACATGTAGTTTGTGTGTGTGTGTGTCTCTTAGTTACACATATATTTAAAAACATTAACATGTAGTGTGTGTGTGTGTCTCTTAGTTACACATACATTTAAAAACATTAACATGTAGTGTGTGTGTGTGTGTCTCTTAGTTACACATACATTTAAAAACATTAACATGTAGTTTGTGTGTGTGTCTCTTAGTTACACATACATTTAAAAACATTAACATGTAGTTTGTGTGTGTGTGCGTCTCTTAGTTACACATACATTTAAAAACATTAACATGTAGTTTGTGTGTGTGTGTGTCTCTTAGTTACACATACATTTAAAAACATTAACATGTAGTTTGTGTGTGTGTCTCTTAGTTACACATACATTTAAAAACATTAACATGTAGTTTGTGTGTGTGTGCGTCTCTTAGTTACACATACATTTAAAAACATTAACATGTAGTTTGTGTGTGTGTGTGTCTCTTAGTTACACATACATTTAAAAACATTAACATGTAGTTTGTGTGTGTGTGTCTCTTAGTTACACATACATTTAAAAACATTAACATGTAGTTTGTGTGTGTGTGTGTCTCTTAGTTACACATATATTTAAAAACATTAACATGTAGTTTGTGTGTGTGTGCGTCTCTTAGTTACACATACATGTCAATACATACACACAAGTAGATCATATGGGGAAGATGACTTGTGCCGGGAGGTGATGCTTTATTTGTTTTTTGAAACCAGGTTTGCTGTTCACTTGCGCTATATAAGATGGAAGGGAGTTCCATGCACTTGTTGCTCTGTATAATACTGTACGTTTCCTTGATTTTGTTCTGGATCTGGGGGCTGTGAAAAGACCCCTGGTGCCATGTCTGGTGGGGTAAGTTTGTGTGTCAGTGCTGTGTGTAAGTTGACTATGCAAACAGTTTGGGATTTCCAACACATTAATCTTTCTTATAATGTACCTTCGGAAAGTATTCAGACCCCTTGACTTTTTCCACATTTTGTTACATTACAGCCTTATTCTAATATTGATTCAATCATTTTTTCCCCTTAACGATCTGCACACTATACCCCATAATGACAAAGCAGAAACAGTTTTTTTTTTTTAAATGTTTGCTAATATATAACAAATTAAAAGGGAAATATCACTTTTACATAAGTATTCAGACCCTTTACTCAGTACTTTGTTGAAGCACCTTTTGCAGCAATTACAGCATCGATAATGAATACGCTACAAGCTTGGAACACCAGTATTTGCTGAGTTTCTCCCATTCTTCTCTGCTGTTCATCTCAAGCTCTGTCAGGTTCTATGGGGAGCTTCGCTGCACACCTATTTTCAGGTCTCTCCAGAGATGTTCGATCGGGTTCAATATCGGGCTCTGGCTGGGTCACTCAAGGGCATTCAGGTTCTCCCACCTCCACAAAGGAACTCTAGAGCTCAAATCAAATCAAATATATTTGTCACATTCACATGGTTAGCAGGTGTTAATGCAAGTGAAGCGAAATGCTTGTGCTTCTAGTTCCGACCATGCAGTAATATCTAACAAATAATATAACCTAACATTTTCCCAACATCTACCTTTACAAGTGTAAAGGAATGAATACGAATATGTACAGAAAAATATATAAATGAGTGATGGCTGAACGCTATAGGCAAGATGCAGTAGATGGTATAGAGTACAGTATATACATATGAGATGAGTAATGTAGGGTATGAAAACATATTAGTCTCACAAAGAACTTCATGATGACGGAAGTGAGTGCTACCGGGCGGTATGAAATGAGTAATGTAGGGTATGATAACATTATATAAAGTGGCATGGTCAGAGTAACCATCGGGTTCTTGGTCACCTCCCTGACCAAGGCCCTTCTCCCTCGATTTCTCAGTATGGCTGGGTGGCCAGCTCTTGGAAGAGTCTTGGTTGCGCCAAACTTCTTCCATTTAAGAATGATGGAAGCCATTCTGTTCTTGGGGACCTTCAATGCTACAGAAATGTTTTGGTACCCTTCCCCAGATCCCCAGACAATCTTGTCTCGGAGACAATTCCTATGACCTCATGGCTTGATATTTCTCTGACATGCACTGTCAACTATGGGACTTTATATAGACGTATTATATAGACTTTATAATTAGGCGTGTGCCTTTCCAAATCATGCCCAATCAATATAATTTACTACAGGTGGACTCCAATCAAGATGTCAAAACATCTCAAAGATTATCAATGGGAACATGACGCACATCAGCTCAGTTTCAAGTCTCATAGCAAAGGGTCTTTGCTATGTACTTATGTAAATAAGGTATTTCTGTTTAGAATTTTTTTATATATTTGCAAAAATGTCTAAAAAGCTTTTTTGCTTTGTCATTATGGGGTATAACTGTATGTGTAGATTGTTGAGAAAAAATAAATATTTAATCTATTTTAGAATAAGGCTGTAACGTAACAATATGTGGAAAAACCTAATACTTTCCAAAGGCACTGTAAATACAAGAAGTGACGGAGTCAGTCTTTCCTCAACTCTCAGCCAAGAAAGACTGACATACATAGTATTAATATTAGCCCTCTGATTACAATGAAGAGCAAGATGACACTCTGTTCTGGGCTAGCTGCAGCTTAATTAGGTCTTTCTTTACAGCCCAATAAACAAGATAAGGTAAAACTAGAGCCTATAGGACTTGCTTTGTGGAGTGTGGTCATCTCTTTATTACAGACAAACCTCTCCTCAGCCACACCATTTATTACAACATTCATCTGAGATCTAGAACTTAGTGAATGATTTGTACCAAACACAATTCTCTTATTTTTAGAGATGTTCCAGTTTATTACTGACCACCCATTCCAAAACAGACTGCACATCTTTGTTAATGGTTTCAGTCTTCATGAGCTATGGTTGCTAATGGGTATATGCTTGAATCAGCAGCATACATGGACGCACATGCTTTGTTTAATGCCAGTGGCAGTTCATTGGTAAATATAGAAAAGAGTAGAGGGCTGAGAGAGCTACCCTGACGTACATCACACTTTACATGTTTGACATTAGAAAAGCTTCCTTTAATGAAAACCTTCTGAGTTCTATTGGCTAGATAGCTCTGAATCCATGATATGACAGAGGTTGAAAAGCCACAACACATACGTTTTCTCAACATCAGGGTATGGTCAATAATATCCCACGATCTTCTTATTCTCAATTTCTTTCAACCAATCATCAGTCATTTTTGTCTGTGCAGTACATGTTGAGTGCCGTTCTCTATAAGCATGCTGAAAGTTTGTTGTTAACCTTTCTAGAGCAGGGGTTCCGCTAATCTGTAAACAATTGTTGGAAAAATTACTAGTGTCATGAACAAAGTAGATGTCCTAACCGACTTGCGAAGACTATAGTTTGTTAACAAGAAATTTGTGGAGTGGTGGAAAAATTTGTTTTAACCTTACTAGCGCAGGGGTTCCGCTAGCGGAACACCTCGACAACATTCCGCTTAAAAGGCTGCGTGCGAAATTCAAAATTATTTTTTTGAAATATGTAACTTTAACACATTAACAAGTCCAATACCGCAAATGAAAGATAAACATCTTGTTAACTTCTTGGATATAGGGGGCGCTCTTTTAATTTATGTATAAAAAAACATGCCTGTTTTAAGCGCAATATTTTGTCACGAAAAGATGCTCGACTATGCATATAATTGGCAGCTTTGGAAAGAAAACACTCTAAGGTTTCCAAAACTGCAAAGATATTATCTGTGACTGCCACAGAACTCATGCTACAGGCGAAACCAAGATGAAACTTCAACCAGGAAATGGGCAGAATTTTTGAAGCTCTGTTTCCCATTGTCTCCTTATATGGCTGTGAATGCGCCGGGAATGAGCCTGCCCTTTCTATCGTTTCTCCAAGGTGTCTGCAGCATTGTGACGTATTTGTAGGCATATCATTGGAAGATTGGCCATAAGAGACTACATTTACCAGGGGTCCGCCCGGTGTACTTTGTCTTAATTGGTGCGTAATCTACAAGCTGCAGTCATCCAGTGATTAAGAGGAGAGAGGAGGCTTTCAACGAAAAATATATCATGAAGAGATATGTGAAAAACACCTTGAGGATTGATTCTAAACAACGTTTACCATGTTTCAGTCGATATTATGGAGTTAATTTGGAAAAAAGTTTGGCATTTTGAAGACTGAATTTTCGTTTTTTTTTGGTAGCCAAACGTGACGCACCAAACGGAGCAATTTCTCCTAAACAAATAATCTTTCAGGAAAAACTGAGCATTTGCTATCTAACTGAGAGTCTCCTCATTGAAAACATCTGAAGTAGGCTTTTATTTTGAAAACTGAGCCAGAACGATAAATCGCGTCAAGTGGTCACATGAGTTTTGCTCGCGGAACAGAATTTGGACAGCTATTGTTTTTTCCTCTCCTACTGTGAAAGACATTTGTGGTTGATATATTATCGATTATATATTTTAAAAACAACCTGAGGATTGATTAGAAAAAAACGTTTGACATGTTTCTGTGGACATTATGGATATTATTTGGAATTTTCATCTGCGTTGTCATGACCGCTCTTTCCTGTGGATTTCTGAACATAACGCGACAAACAAACTGAGGTATTTGGATATAAAAATAATATTTTTGGAACAAAAGGAATATTTGTTGTGTAACTGGGAGTCTTGTGAGTGAAAACATCCGAAGATCATCAAAGGTAAATGATTAATTTGAATGCTTTTCTGATTTTCGTGACCTAGCTACTTAATGCTTAGAGTACATAATGTTTTGCTGTGCTATCGATAAACTTACACAAATGCTTGGATTCCTTTCGCTGTAAAGCATAATTTCAAAATCTGAGACGACAGGTGGATTAACAAAAGGCTAAGCTGTGTTTTGCAATATTGCACTTGTGATTTCATGAATATGAATATTTTTTTGTAATATTTTTTGACTGTGGCGCTATGCTATTCAGCGGTTGCTGATGACAATTATCCCGCTTAAGGGATGGGTAGCGTCAAGAATGCAACCGCTGTGTCAGATTTCAAAAAACCTTTACGGAAAATTATAGTCTGATAACGGCGCTCAGACCCCAAAACTGACAGAGGAATATCCGCCATTTTGGAGTCAACAAAGTTAGAAATAACACCATAAATATTCACTTACCTTTGATGATTTTCATCAGAAGGCACTTCCAGGAATCCCAGTTCGACAATAAATAACTGATTTGTTCCATAAAGTTCCATAAAGTCCATCATTTATGTCCAAATAGCCACTTGTTGTTAGCGTGTTCAGCCCAGTAATCCATCTTCATGAGGCGCAGGCACTTTGTCCAGACAAAAACTCAAAAAGTTCCATTACAGTCCTTTAGAAACATGTCAAACGATGTATGGAATCAATCTTTAGGATGTTTTTAACATAAAACATCAATAATGTTCCAACTGAAGAATTCCTTTGTCTGAAGAAAAGCACTGGAACGAGAGGTAACTCTGTCGGGAGCGTGCGTCATGAGACCAAGGCACTCTGCCAGACCACTGACTCAAAGAGGTTTCATGAGCCCCTCCTTTATAGTAGAATCCTCATTCAAGTTTCTAAAGACGGTTGACATCTAGTGGTTGCCGTAGGAAGTGCAACTTTATTCATATCTCAATGTGTATTCGGTCGGCCAAGCTTTGAAAAACTACAAACCTCAGATGTCCCACTTCCTGGTTGGATTTTTCTCAGGTTTTCGCCTGCCATATGAGTTCTGTTATACTCACATACATCATTCAAACATTTTTAGATACTTCAGAGTGTTTCTTATCCAATACTAATAATAATATGCATATATTATCTGGGACAGAGTAGGAGGCAGTTCACTCTGGGCACGCTATTCATCCAAAAGTGAAAATGCTGCCCCCTATCCCAAAAAGGTTCATCCTGTTTACAGAGAAATAGCATTGGATTCGGTCAAACACTATTTTTTCCAACAGTTTGCTAAGAGCTGGCAGATAGGTCTGCTGTTAGATCCAGTAAAAGCTGTTTTACCACTCTTGTGTAGGGGAAGGACTTTGGCTTCCTCCAGGCCTGAGGACAAAGATTTCCTCTTGGCTCATTTGAAGGTCTGTAAGTTTTCATGTGGGTGTCTCAAAATGTGGGTGTCTCAAAATAAGTTTCCATTTTCACAATACACTGAAGTCAGACTGTGAGTGGTGTTTGTTTACCATGACCACTTATGGTCATTATCCTATCCTTTACCATTCGTTAGTACCCTATGATATCTCGCAAATTAATATTATCTCTTATACACAAGAAACGGTTAGGTAGTAATTATGAATTCGTATGTGTATGTGTACTGTACTGTATGTTAATGCTTACAATAAGACAGTATTATCAGTTATATCAACATCTTATATTCATGTGTATGTTAAGAAGTGTTTACTACACATCATAGTTAGAAAATCATCCTCTGAAACATGATTTACTGTCACGCCCTGGTCTTAGTATTTTGTGTTTTCTTTATTTATTTGGTCAGGCCAGGGTGTGACATGGGTTTATTTTGTGGTGTGTTTGTGTATTGGGTTTTTTCGTAGGTTTTGGGATTGTGGTGTTCTAGCAAGGTCTATGGTTGCCTGAGGCGGTTCTCAAACAGAGGCAGGTGATTCTCGTTGTCTCTGATTGGGAACCATATTTAGGCAGCCATATTCTTTGAGTGTTTCGTGGGTGATTGTTCCTTTCTCTGTGTTAGTTTACACCAGTTTAGGCTGTTTCGGTTTTCACGTTACGTTTATTGTTTTTGTATTATTCGTGTTTCGTCTTCGTCTCCTACTTGAGACGCAGACGTCCCACCTAGAGCTCTGGAAATGCAAATGCGCTACGCTAAACGCTAATAGTATTAGTTAAAACGCAAACGTTCATTAAAATACACATGCTTGGTATTGAAATAAAGGTACACTCGTTGTGAATCCAGGCACCGAGTCAGATTTTTAAAATGCTTTTCGGCGAAAGCATGAGAAGCTATTATCTGATAGCATGTAACACCCCAAAAGACCCGTAGGGGATGTAAACAAAAGAATCAGCATAGTCGGCGCTACACAAACCGCACAATAAAATATAAAACATTCATTACCTTTGACCATCTTCTTTCTTGGCACTCCTTGATGTCCCATAATCAATACTGGGTCTTTTTTTCGATTAAATCGGTCCATATATAGCCTAGATATCGATCTATGAAGACTGTGTGATAAACGGAAAAAAATAGCGTTTCATAACGTAACGTCATTTTTTAAAAGTTAAAAAGTCGACGATAAACTTTCACAAAACACTTCGAAATACCTTTCTAATGCAACTTTAGGTATTACTACACGTTAATAAGCTATAAAAATCATCAGGAGGCGATGTAAATTCGATAGCTGGTGGTCTGGAAAAAATGTCCGGAAAAACACAGAGACGATGCATCAAGTTGGTGGTCGGAGGGAATCGGTTCCCTTTGGTCGGTTCTACCAAGAATCAAATCAGAATCAAATGAGAAGACTCTATACATCCTGTGGAAGCTGTAGGTACTGCAACCTCGGCCTCATTTAATACGGTTCACCTTTAACAATGGGTTGAAGTGGCGCATGGATATTTTTTTCCATCTCCAGTGATCAGATTTTCCTGCGCTTTTCGATGAAACAGACGTTCTGTTATAGTCACAGCCGTGATTTAAACAGTTTTAGAAACGTCTGAGTGTTTTCTATCCACACATACTAATCATATGCATATACTATATTCCTGACCTGAGTAGCAGGGCGCTGAAATGTTGCGCGATTTTTAACAGAATGTTCGAAAAAGTAGGGGGTAGGCTTAACAGGTTTTAAAGATGTATCGAATTAACCACGCTGCATTTTGGTCTGACTCTCTTTCACCCGAATAAAACCGTAACAGAATCACCCACCACACCAGGACGAAGCAGCGTGGTGACAGGCAGCAGCAGCAGGAGCAACCAAGGTTGGAATATACGACTTGGGAGGAAATAGACAGGTGGGCGGTCGACCCAGAGAGAGTGCCGGAGCCCGCCTGGTATTCGCTGGAGCAGTGCGAGGAGGGCTATAGGAGAATGGAGTTGAAGAGAAAAGCACGGCGGCGCAGAAGGAAGCCCGAGAGTCAGCCCCAAAAATGTCTTGGGGGGGGGCTCAGGGAGAGTGTGGCAGAGTCAGGATTCAAACCTGAGCCAACTCCCCCTGTTTATCGTGAGGAGCAGCGATCACAGGACTTCTGGACGTGGGAGGAGATATTGGACAGAAAAGGACCCTGGACACAGCCTGGAGAATATCGCCGCCCCAAAGAAGAACTGGAGGCGGCGAAAGCGGAAAGGCGCTGGTATGAAGAGGCAGCACGGCGACGCTGATGGAAGCCCGAGAGTCAGCCCCAAAAATGTATTGGGGGGGACTCAGGGAGAGTGTGGCAGAGTCAGGGTTCAGACCTGAGCCAACTCCCCCTGTTTATCGTGAGAAGCCAAGGAGGAGACCAGAACCAGAGCCGGTGTTGGAGGTGAGTGAAGCAGAGACTGTGAAGGAGTTAATGGGGAAAGTGGAGGAGAGAGTTATGAGGGAGTTGCTAGGTTGGTGCTTTAGATACGATATTCGCCCGACGGAGCATGTCGGGATTTGATGGCACCTGGGTCAGCGCTCCATACTCGTCCTGAGGTGCGTGTTAGTCGGCTGGTGAAGAGTGTGCCAGCCTCACGCACTAGGCCTCCTGTGTACCTACCTAGCCTTGCACGTCCTGTGCCAGTCCTGCTCTCAGGCTCTCCAGTACACCTTCACGGTCCGGTCCATCCTGTGCCACCTTCACACACCAGTCCTCCGGTGGCAGCTCCCCGCACCAGGCTTCCTGTGCGTGTCCTCGGCCCAGTACCACCAGTGCCAGCACCACGCACCAGGCCTTCAGTGCACCTCGCCTGTTCAGCGCTGCCAGAGCCTTTCTCCTCTCCAGCGCTGTCGGATTCTCCCGCCTGTTTAGCGCTGTCGGAGTCTCCCGCCTGTTTAGCGCTGCCAGAGCCTTCCTCCTCTCCAGCGCAGCCGGAGTCTCCCGCCTGTCTAGCGCTATCGGAGCCTTCCTCCTCTCCAGCGCTGCCGGAGAATCCCGCCTGTTTAGCGCTGCCAGAGCCTTCCTTCTCTCCAGCGCTGCCGGAGTCTCCTGCCTGTTCAGCGCAGCCAGAGCTGCTACTCTGCATGGAGAAGCCAGAGCTGCCAGTCTGCATGGAGCAGCCAGAGCTTCCAGTCTGCATGGAGCAGCCAGAGCTTCCAGTCTGCATGGAGCAGCCAGAGCTGCCAGTCTGCATGGAGCAGCCAGAGCTGCCAGTCTGCATGGAGTAGCCAGAGCTGCCAGTCTGCATGGAGCAGCCAGAGCTGCCAGTCTGCATGGAGCAGCCAGAGCTGCCAGTCTGCATGGAGCAGCCAGAGCTGCTAGTCTGCATGGAGCAGCCAGAGCTGCCAGTCTGCATGGAGCAGCCAGAGCTGCCAGTCTGCATGGAGCAGCCAGAGCTGCCAGTCTGCATGGAGCAGCCAGAGCTGCCTGTCTGCATGGAGCAGCCAGAGCAGCTAGAGCTGCCAGTCAGCCAGGATCTTCCAGATCCGCCAGTCAGCCAGGATCCGCCAGTCAGCCAGGATCTTCCAGATCCGCCATTCAGCCAGGATCCACCATTCAGCCAGGATCCGCCAGTCAGCCAGGATCCGCCAGTCAGCCATGATCTTCCAGATCTGCCAATCAGCCAGGATCCACCAGTCAGCCAGGATCTTCCAGATCCGCCAGTCAGCCAGGATCCGCCAGTCAGCCATGATCTTCCAGATCCGCCAGTCAGCCAGGATCCACCAGTCAGCCAGGATCTGCCAGAACCACCAGCTAGCCAGGATTTGCCAGTCAGCCAGGATCTGCCAGAGCCTACTACCTGCCTGAGTTTCCTCTCAGTACTGGGCTTCCTCTCAGTACTGGGCTTCCTCTCGGTACTAGGCATCCTCTCAGTGCTGAGCTTCCCCTCAGTGGTGAGCTTCCCCTCAGTGCTGAGCTTCCCCTCAGTCCCGAGCTACCCCTCCGCCACCGTGGACAGGTGCCCACCCGGACCCTCCCCTATGGGTTTTAGTGTGCGGCCGGGAGTCCGCACCTTGGGGGGGGGTTCTGTCACGCCCTGGTCTTAGTATTTTGTGTTTTCTTTATTTATTTGGTCAGGCCAGGGTGTGACATGGGTTTATTTTGTGGTGTGTTTGTGTATTGGATTTTTTCGTAGGTTTTGGGATTGTGGCTAATTGGGGTGTTCTAGCAAGGTCTATGGTTGCCTGAGGCGGTTCTCAATCAGAGGCAGGTGATTCTCATTGTCTCTGATTGGGAACCATATTCAGGCAGCCATATTCTTTGAGTGTTTCGTGGGTAATTGTTCCTTTCTCTGTGTTAGTTTACACCAGTTTAGGCTGTTTCGGTTTTCACGTTACGTTTATTGTTTTTGTATTATTCGTGTTTCGTCTTCATTAAAGATGTATCGAATTAACCACGCTGCATTTTGGTCCGACTCTCTTTCACCCGAAGAAAACCGTAACATGTACATTTAAAAAAAAGCACAAACTACAATTTTTTTTGTTGCAATTCTTAGTAGATTCATTCCCAGTGATAAATACAGTAGCAGCCAAACATATTTTTCCTCTCTCAAAGAAAGCCAATAACATCTAACAGCTCCCTAATCAACCCCAGGGGTCCTGTCATTCACTAAAACATTTAGAACAATATGTTTATGACAATGAAAATACAGGCCAATTGAATAGGTCCTCAATGTTCACCGTTCAGGAAGATGTAATCACATTGAAATTGTGTTGGGGTGGTAGTCCAAACCACTAGCCCATTTATTGTAGCAAGGAATATAATCCTATAAAAAGAGGAGAAAATGGGACCTTGGCCATAGCCAGGAAATGCCAATCAGCGTTGTGACACTAATTTGATCAATTGCATTATTTTCAGCTCTTTATTTGGGAGAGAGAGAGTGTCCCTGTAACTGGATGCCTACTGGGGCCCAATCAATGCCTCTTAAAGCGATATCTTTCCAACAAGCCCTTAGAAATAGTCTAGCATGTCCAGATCTGATCTGCCATAAGCCAAGGGTTTGGATGCAGTACCAACAGATAACCCCAGAGTCATGCAGATATTTTCTCCTTCAAGCCTTCTATTAAAGACAAGGCTTCTTTACCAGATCCGACATACTTGCCTGGGGGATGGAAATCAAGGATGGGGATTGAGTATGAGGCAAGGCCTTACTCCTCAGTGCAGATTTACACCCCCCCCCTTCAAACCTCCTCACTTCCTCAGGCTAAGCAAAGATGACACATTCTGCCCTGAGCTGCAAGAGGTCGACCGGCAAAACACATTTCCCAGCAACTGCATGCTGCACATTCAAACAAAATGGAACTTGTTTCGGAAACATTTTCATTTGTGCTTTCTCCTTTTCACTGTTGTTGATGCTATTTAACAGTAACACTTGAAACGTATATGAGTGTGTCTAAACACTTGGTCCATGTAAAGTGTCTTTGACTTTTTCCATATTTTGTGATATTAAAATGGTTTTAATTGTAATTTCTTGTCAACAAACTACACAAAATACTCTCTAATTTCAAAGTGTAAGAAAAATTCTTTTTGAAACCAAATACAGGGCAAAAAGTGAATTTCTTTGCCACAACATTTTCATTGGTGGAAAAAGTACCACATTTTCATAATTGAGTAAAAGTAAAGATACCTTCAAAGAAAATGACTCAAGTAAAAGTGAAAGTCAACCAGTAAAATACTACTTGAGTAAAAGTCTAAAACTATTTGGTTTTAAATATACTTAAACTTGTTAAAGCGATGGGTTCCCCTGCGGGAACTACACCCCCCCGTTCAGCTGAAAAGGTGGCGCAGGGAATGCAAAAATATTCTTTAGAAATATTTAACCTCCACACATTAACAAGTCTAATACCTCAAATGAAAGATAAACACCTTGTTCATCTACCCAGCGTGTCAGATTTTTTAAATGTTTTACGGCGAAAACACAACATATATTTATGTTAGACCACCACCAAACCAAAGAAAAAACGTAGCCATTTTTTCCAGCAAAAGATAAAAATCACAAATGCAGGATAAAAAAAAAATCACTAACCTCTTGAAAATCTTCATCAGATGACAGTCATATGACATGTTACACAGTACATTTATGTTTTGTTCGATAATATGCATTTTATATCCATAAATCTCGGTTTACATTGACGCCATGTTCAGAAAATCCTCCAAAATATCCGGAGGAATTATAGAAAGCTACGCCAGATAACAGAAATACTCATAATAAACTTTGACTAAAGATACATGTTCTACATATAATTAAACATACACTGGTTCTTAATGCAACCGCTGTGTCACATTTTTTTTACGTTACGGAAAAAGCCTAACATTGCAATAATCTGAGACGGCGCTCAGACGTAACAATATTTGGAGTCAACGGAAATACAAAATTACAAGATAAATATTCCCTTACCTTTGATGATCTTTCATCAGAATGTAGTGCAAGGAGTCCTAGTTCAACAATAAATCGTTTTGTTTCATAATGTTCAATTCTAGTGTCCAAGTAGCAGCATTTGCTACCACTTTCAGCTCAAATGCCCAAAAAATTACTTCTGGTCCAGGATAACTTTGCATCAAAACTTCCAAATGACATATTACAGGTCGAAGAAACTGGTCAAACTAAGTGCAGAATCAATCTTCAGGATGTTATAATCAAATATATCCAATAGCATTCCAACCGGATCATTAGTTTTCATCTGGGGCTGATTGGAACAGCCAAAGCACTCAAAGGCAAACGTGCCTCAACAAAATGGCATCCTTTTGCGACACCAACTACTTTCCTTCCCATTAGGTCAAAGTTCACAGCAAATGCTCCATTACACTTTCTACTGAATGAGGAAGACGTAGGAAGTGGAAGACGTAGGAAGTGTTTCTAGATCCATAACTTGTTGGGAAGGGAGGGGGCGATGACGTCAAAGTTGCCCCAACTTTCAGGATTTCAAAACTTGTTTGGAAGATTGCCTGCCCTGTGAGTTCTGTTATACTCACAGACATAATTCAAACGGTTTTAGAAACTTCAGAGTGTTTTCTATACAATATTAATAATACTATGCATATATTAGCAACTTAGGACAGATTTCGATGCAGTTCACTATGGGCACGCAATTCATCCAAAGTGGAAATACTGCCCCCTATCTCTAACTGGTTTTAAGTATAAATCATTTGTAATTCCTTATATTAAGCAAACCAGACAACATCATTTTCTAGTTTTCTTTATATTTATGGATAGCCAGGGGCACATTTCAACATAATTTACAAACAAAACATTTGTGTTTATTGAGTCTGTCAGATCAATAGGCAATAGAGATGACCAGGGATGTTCTCTTGATAAATGTGTGAATTACACAATTTTCCTGTCCTGTTAAGCATTCAAAATGAAACAAGTACTTGTGGGTGTCAGGGAAAATGTAAGGAATAAAAAGTACATTATTTTCTTAAGGAATGTAGTGGAGTAAAAGTTGTCAAAAATATAAATGCTAAAGTAATGTACATATACCCCCAAAAATACTTAAGTAGTAATTTCAAGTATTTTTACTTAAGTACTTTACACCACTGCATTTTTTGCAGTATTACTTTAGCGCCTTATTGCAAACAGGATGTATGTTTTGGAATATTTTTTATTCTGTACAAGGTTCCTTTTATTCACTCTGTCATTTACAGTGCCTTGCAAAAGTATTCATCCCCCTTGGTGTTTTTCTTATTTTGTTGCATTACAACCAATAACTTAAACTTTTTGCCATGATTTCATGTAACAGACACACACAAAATAGTCCAAATTGGTGAAGTGAAATGAAATAAATTACTTGTTTTAAAAAATACATGTAAAATAAAATCACAGCACAACAAAGCCTCCTTCATTCATGCTGCTAAACATACCCTTGTGACTATCCTACCGATCCTTGACTTTGGTGATGTCATTTACAAAATAGCCTCCAACACTCTACTCAGCAAATTGGACGCAGTCTATCACAGTGCCATCCATTTTGTCATCAAAGCCCCATATACTACCCACCATTGCGACCTGTATGCTCTCGTTGGCTGGTCCTCGCTACATATTCGTCGCCAAACTCACTGGCTACAGGTCATCTATAAGTCTTTGCTCGGTAAAGCTCCACCTTATCTCAGCTCACTGGTCACCATAGCAACACCCACCCATAGCACGCTCTCCAGCAGGTATATTTCACTGGTTATCCCAAAAACCAACACCCCCTTTGGCCGCTTTTCCTTCCAGTTCTCTGCTGCCAATGACTGGAACGAATTGCAAAAAAATCACTGAAGTTGGAGACTTATTTCTCCCTCACTAACTTTATGCTTCAACTGTCATAGCAGCTTACCGATCGCTGCACCTGTACACAGCCCATCTGTAAATAGCCCGTCCAACCAACTACCTACCTCATCCCGGGGCAGCAGGGTAGCCTAGTGGTTAGAGCATTGGACTAGTAACCGAAAGGTTGCAAGTTCAAATCCCCGAGCTGACAAGGTACAAAATTGGTCGTTCTTCCCCTGAACAGGCAGTTAACCCACTGTTCCTAGGCCTTCATTGAAAATAAGAATTTGTTCTTAACTGACTTGCCTAGTAAAATAAAGGTTAAAAGAAATATATCTGTGTTTTTGTTTTTCTGCTCTTTTGCACCAGTATTTCTACTTGCACATCCTCATCTGCACATATATCACTGCAGTGTAAATTGATTGATTGTAATTACTTTGCCACTATTGGCCTATTTATTGCCTTACCTCCTTACTTCATTTGCTCACACTGTATACAGATGTTTCTATTGTGTTATTGACTGTACGTTTGTTTATCCCATGTGTAACTCTGTGTTGTTTCTGTCGCACTGCTTTGCTTTATCTTGGCCAGGTCGCAGTTGTAAATGAGAACTTGTTCTCATCTGGCCTACCTGGTTAAAAAAGGGGAAATAAAAACGTAAAATTACAAATTCAGTCCAAATGGATCAAAGTCTAATAGTCACTTTATGAGGCTTACGCTGTAGCCTTTTTATAATCCGACATCTAGAGTGTGTTGTGTACCTCCAAGGGAGTGTGTTGCGTACCTCCAATCAAGATAACATTTCATGGACATTGGTGTCATATTGAATTTAATATTGATATTCAACCAATGCGTACTGGAGGTCTATGCCTGTACACCATCATGCCCTGTACACATCTGTGCCCTGTACACCACCATAACCTGTACCTCACCGTCCCTGTACACCAACATGCCCTGTACCCCACCGTGCCCTGTACACCTCCATACCCTGGACACCATCAAAACCTGTACCCCACCAAACCCTGTACCCCACCGTGCCCTGTACACCAACATGCCCTGTACCCCACCGTGCCCTGTACACCACCATGCCCTGTATACCACCATTCCCTGTACACCATCATACCGTGTACATCAACATACACTGTACATCAACATACACTGTACACCATCATACCCTGTACACCACCATACCCTGTACACCACCATACCCTGTACACCACCCTACCCTGTACACCTCCATACACTGTACACCACCATACCCTGTACACCACCACACCTTGTATACCACATACCTCTTACACCACCATACCCTGTACACCTCCATACCCTGTACACCTCCATACCCTGTACACCACCATACCCTGTACACCACCATACACTGTACACCACCATACCCTGTACACCACCATACACTGTACACCACCATACCCTGTACACCACCATACCCTGTACACCACCATACCCTGTACACCTCCATACCCTGTACACCTCCATACCCTGTACACCATCATACCCTGTACACCTCCATACCCTGTACACCACCATACCCTGTACACCACCATACACTGTACACCACCATACCCTGTACACCACCATACACTGTACACCACCATACCCTGTACACCACCATACCCTGTACACCACCATACCCTGTACACCTCCATACCCTGTACACCTCCATACCCTGTACACCATCATACCCTGTACACCACCATACCCTGTACACCTCCGTGCCCCTGAGACTCTCAGTCTTCTCATTCACAAAGGTTACATCTATTATATATTCTATTTTCTTCCAGGACAAACGGGTATAGATGGCTCGCATACGTCCACAGACACTTATGCAACACACACACACGCATGCCCACGCATGCCCACACACACACACACACACACACACACACACACACACACACACACACACACACACACACACACACACACACACACACACACACACACACACACACACACACACACACACACAGCTGGTCAGTCAAACCGAGGTGGACTGGCAGGATTAGAGAAAAAGCTGTCTAATCAGCCTTGTGTCCACCTCTGGCACCTCATCAAACAGCCACCTTGGGCAAGCCAGAGTGACACCTAACAGCTGGTGTATGTCATCCATCTCTCTCTCTCTCTTTCTCACTCAGTCACTCAGTCACTCAGTCACACTCTCTCTCTCTCTCTCTCTCTCTCTCTCTCTCCCTCTCTCTCTTTGACACCAGTCATCTCACTACTCTGATCACTCCAAACCAGGGAACGAGGAAGAAATCCTCAGGCCTTCCATCTCAGACCCTTCGATCTAGTGCGCTGATGTTTAATCTTACCCAACAGCGTGTTTCTCAGAGCTAGCTACCGTCCTGCCAGCCTTTCATCTCTTGTGAGCTCATCTCATCTCTGTGTTCCTGTATGCTCCAGGCCTCTTTTCTCCAGCACTCTCAACCTGTCCTGGCTCTCCATCAATCCTGGAGAACCAGGGGGCTGAATTTCCCTTTTGTCTGCAGTGGGATGGTTCTGTGTGTTCTGTATGTAAGGTTAGCCTTAGATTACCAATTTGTCACACTACGTCCTATTTAGTTGGTGTTTTGTGTTCGCAATAATATAAAGTTTAGCAGTATGCAAAATGTGTGAAAAATGAACATGCTATAAAGGCCTTTTTCACCGTTGTATATAACCTAGTAGGAATTAGCTGTACATAATTGAGAAAGTCATTCATCATTTTAGATGTACTGCTGTTGCTTTCACCAGAAAAATGGCGGGCTCATTGCACATTACATTCCGTCTCTTTAAGATATTCGTGGAACGGAGACCTTTTTGTTAAATTGTCCTCAGATGCAAATCCCTTTTTCATAAACATGTTATCAGTTCGCCCAGCTGTGGAGAAAGTCGGTCTGTTTACATCCTCAAGGGGAAAGTTAAATACTTCTACCTGCTTTGTGATCTAAAAGATGCCCACTCTCACTCTGTTTCAGAAAGGAATACCCACACAGTCCCATATTGTGCCATCCAAAACATCACAGTAGATAAAGGGCCACAGAATTACCACTTGGTGTCACATCTATCATTCAAAAGGCTTTTTGAGTTGCAAAGACAATGGCGACCGTTTGTGGATCCTAGAGGAAAGGTCATTGTGAGTGATTCATGGGAGTTTGAATGGGGGGGGCACACCCATCTCCCTTGTGTCAGAGTCTCACAGCGGAATATTTCCAGAGCCTATTTGATCAGTCGCTCTGGCTGAAAAAATCCACTTCGGATGAAAAAAAGCATCAGAGGCCTTGACTAAAAGGATTATTCTCCAAAGCACTTAAGGAGAAGTTTTCCCTTTGAATACCCATCAGATCAAACGCCGGGGTTAGCTCAGGTGATGTAAAGTTGTTTGAGTACCAGCAGGTTAAGAGAGGGGTAGAGTCAACACTTGGGGTTGAGGGACAACGTTGTGGGTGTGTGCATGCAAGTGTGTATGTGTAAGACTAGAGAGAGATGTCTGGGGTAGTAGGTTCGTGCATAACTGTGCATGTATGTGGATGACCCCCACAGTATCCTTAAAACTCTAACATATTTATTTTAATTAAAAAAATAACCATTTTAAAAAATGAATTATTTCACGTTTATTTAACCAGGTAAGCTAGTTGAGAACAAGTTCTCATTTACAACTGCGACCTGGCCAAGATAAAGCAAAGCAGTTCGACAAATGCAACAACACAGAGTTACACATGGAATAAACAAACATACAGTCAATAATACAGTAGAAAAAGTATATATACAGTGTGTGCAAATGAGGTAGGATAAGGGAGGTAAGGCAATAGATAAGCTATGGTGGCGAAGTAATTACAATATAGCAATTAAACACTGGAATGGTAGATGTGCAGAAGATGAATGTGAGGTGCAAAGGAGCAAGATAAATAAATAAATACAGTATGGAGATGAGGTAGTTGGACGGGCTATTTACAGATGGGCTATGTACAGGTGGAGTGATCTGTGAGCTGCTCTGACAGCTGGTGCTTAAATCTAGTGAGGGAGATATGAGTCTCCAGCTTCAGTGATTTTTGCAGTTTGTTCCAGTAATTGGCAGCAGAGAACTGGAAGGAAAGGTGGCCAAGGAAGAATTGGCTTTGGGGGTTACCAGTGAGATATACCTGCTGGAGCGCCTGCTATGGGTGGGTGCTGCTATGGTGACCAGTGAGCTGAGATAAGGCGGGACTTTACCAAGCAGAGACTTGTAGATGACCTGGAGCTAGTGGGTTTGGCGGCGAGTATGAAGTGAATGCCAGCCAACGAGAGTGTACAGGTTGCAGTGGTGGGTAGTATATGGGGCTTTGGTGACAAAATGGATGACACTGTGATAGACTGCATCACATTTGTTTAGTAGAGTGTTGGAGGCTATTTTGTAAATGACATCGCTGAAGCCGAGGATCGGTAGGATGGTCAGTTTTACGAGAGTATGTTTGGGAGCATGAGTGAAGGATGCTTTGTTGCGAAATAGGAAGCCGATTCAAGATTTAATTTTGTCCTTGAATGCACCATCAACATTCTCCTCAACACTTCAAATCAATTACATCACAAGCCATTTCAAATCCCATAGTAAGGTGTCCATTAGGGTCACAAATATCAAAAAATTGCTGTAATTACTTTGGAAATAATGAACATTTGCCCCCCTGTGGCACTACATAATTAACATCCACTTTACATCTCTTAATGTTTGCCAGGGCTGCCACTGGAATGGGCCAGAAACCTCCCGAGTCCATGTTTGCGTTTATCCCTCCCCCTCAGTCTTAGCACTGGGCTGTCTAGATTCCCTCACATGAAATGGCTGTGGGGCTCTCAGTATTTTCCTCCACTCCTCAGCCGTGTCACCATTGCTCTGCCTCCCAGTAAAAGCCTGTCATGAGAAATCACTCCAGTCAACGGAGTACGTGCTTAATATACAGCATCATCTCAGGCCAGCATTAGTTCTCTTTGCTTCTATCGAAAACTGGGTTAGCAATGCTCCGTGGGTCACATTTACACTATGTGAATGCATATGGGAACTGTACATCACTTTGAATAAAAGTGTTTAATATGTGCCCTGGGGTGGACATGCGGTTACTGCTACTGCCTTCAGAGAACATCTACAGTATGCTGGTGTGGGTTTCAATCCAATGCTGAGGGGAGGACAGCTCATAATCATGGCTGGAACGGAGTGAGTTGAATGGCATCAAAACAAGGTGTTTGAAACCATGTGTTTGATATATTTGATTCCATTCCACCTACTCTGCTCCAGCCATTACCACAAGCCCATCCTCCCCAATTAAGGTACCACCAACCTCCTGTGTCCCACAGCATTCTAACACACTCTCTCCTCCTTACTTTCCTATCTTTCTTCTGTGTCTAATAAACATTCAATTACAAAAAGGATTGAGAAATGTTAGCTGTAGTACTTTACTTCATGTTTTGATTATGATTTAGTTTTTTCCAAAGTTAATTTGACCATATGGGGACAGTGCATTTACAAGTCATCCTGTGCTACCAATGGTTGATTTGGTCATTTGGTGTGAAGTGTTTGGAACAACATTTCAAGTGTTCCAGCTAGCAGGGATTGTTGCCCTTTAAAGAATGCATGTGTTGCACTAGGTTACCTGGGGTGGCAGGTAGCCTAGCGGTTACCGCATTGGACTAGTAACTGAAAAGTTGCTGGATCAAATCCCTGAGCTGACAAGGTATAAATCTATTGTTCTGCCCCTAAACAAGGCAGTTAACCCACTGTTCCCTGGTAGGCCATCATTGTAAACAAGAATTTGTTCTTAACTGACTTGCCTAGTTCAAAAAAGGTGAGATGTTAAATGTGTTATGGGCTACAAACCCCACACACTGACTTTGTGAAGGTATCTGGACCATTTTCATTCCATCTGCGTGGTTTATAAAACAACTATAAAATCTGTCCTTGTGACAAATATAGGCTCTGTTGAAAGGCAACCCTGACCTTAATTGGTTTTTATTCTTGAAAGGAGGCTGCCAAAAAGATAATGAGATTCAAATAGAAGCTTTGTACAGTAAGATTCCAAATGAATGAATTGAGCACTGTGAATGAGATTGGCAGTTTAACTGAAAATGTGATGAAGATACTTTTCTACCTGCTTTGCCTGTTTTCTTTTCACCTCTTTTCTAAAATTACAGTAAATACAGTCCTCATAGTTCAAGGCCAGCAAATATGATCCTATACTTCCTCTCTGAGTGGAAAAGTAAGACCAAGGTAAGGAGGGAGTGGACTGGGTAGCAGAGAAAGGGCCACTAGCCTAAGCCGCTGCTGTTCCAATGTGGCCCCTTAAGGCTCCTGGTAAGATAAATGGTGAACAGAGTGATGAGTTAATACTGGTGGCTTGGCATGAAGGAGAGTGGCAGAGTTTACCATCTGCTCTGCAATGTGTTTCCTGGGATGGAGCGTTTGAGGGGATGAGGGGTGTTATCTATCGCTGTGGTATCAGGGGGAGCACACTTGGGTTCCCAAATGCCTCACAGTTAAGCTGATGGCCAAAGGTTTATCTCCTGTATTGTCAGTGCCTCGCCACTAAACACACCAGTGATCAATGCCTGTAGAGATTGATGGTTGGGTCTATGAATAATAGGGTAATAAGCGTAGTAAGACATCATTTTGCCTCCTGGACTGAATGCACATACTGGTTGCACACTGTAGCTCAATTAATACACCGACTCAATGATCAATGACAATATATGGAAACAATATCAAGCACAATTTGCCTCAGGGCAGATCTGCTGTACATGTACTGTACGTGGACTGTATGAAGTAAGTTGTACTGTGCTAAGTTTACCAAAAAAAGGGTAAAATGAACCCACCAACAAAGTCAAAAAGATCCTCCAAAACCCCCTTTGTCTTCATTTGTTGTTTTCCAGAGTGGGGAAGCAGATCTCTGTTGATCAAATAGGAAGGTTGCCAGAGCTGGAAGGTCATTAGAACCCATCCGGAACACCATTGATCATCAGGAAGAAGGAGGAGTGGAAGAACACGTCGACATGTTCATTACTAAGAGTCCCGGAGAAACTTCCTCCGGGAAAGCGAGATGATGGCCATTGATCTTCCAGCCATGACGGTAATTAGCGGTGCCGTTAGTGCAGTGTGTAAATATACCGAGACATGGGTCCACCGCACATTCTGTCACCGTCATAACATCTCTAATTATTACAACTGGATACCACGTCCCGCCTCCCCTCTCTCTCTTCTCTTCCTCAGTCCCCACTCTCTCACCCATGTCCACCTCCAAACAGAAAAATCCAACTGAAGAGAAATCATAATTTCATTACAAGGCGGGAGGCTGATATTCCATCAGTGAGACAGGCATACTACAGCTTCTGCAATTAAAAGTGCATGCTTTTATCCCCAATGCTTACGCTTTGTGACTGTCTAGTGTTTTGCACAGAACTATAACTAGTATTGGCTTCTTGTCTAACATACAAGTTTTTTACTGTGCCTTAGATTCTAGTAAAGATATGACTGATTGTTATCCATGATAAAAACATGACCGCATTATTATAAGTAAAGTCTACTTTCTATTGTGAGGTATGTTTTGTGTATTACTGTTCTAGATCTTAAAATACATTTAAAGATGTATTGATGTGTGGACATCTACTGCCCCAAACAAGTGTGTTTGTTTTTGTGTGTGTGTTTGTGTGCATGCATGCCTGCGTCTGGATTTGAACATAGATTCTATATAAACGTAAGTGAGGTTGTGTGACTGGTTGTCATCGTCATTGTTGATGACAAATGTTGTCTAAAGAGTAGCAGTCATATCTGGTGGTGAATTGGTTTGGACAGGTTATTTAACTTATTTTAGGCCTGGTTATGTGACATCGATATTGTTGAGGTATATACACTATATACAGTGCCTTGCGAAAGTATTCGGCCCCCTTGAACTTTGCGACCTTTTGCCACATTTCAGGCTTCAAACATAAAGATATAAAACTGTATTTTTTTGTGAAGAATCAACAACAAGTGGGACACAATCATGAAGTGGAACGACATTTATTGGATATTTCAAACTTTTTTAACAAATCAAAAACCGAAAAATTGGGCGTGCAAAATTATTCATCCCCCTTAAGTTAATACTTTGTAGCGCCACCTTTTGCTGCGATTACAGCTGTAAGTCGCTTGGGGTATGTCTCTATCAGTTTTGCACATCGAGAGACTGACATTTTTTCCCATTCCTCCTTGCAAAACAGCTCGAGCTCCGTGAGGTCGGATGGAGAGCATTTGTGAACAGCAGTTTTCAGTTCTTTCCACAGATTCTCGATTGGATTCAGGTCTGGACTTTGACTTGGCCATTCTAACACCTGGATATGTTTATTTTTAAACCATTCCATTGTAGATTTTGCTTTATGTTTTGGATCATTGTCTTGTTGGAAGACAAATCTCCGTCCCAGTCTCAGGTCTTTTGCAGACTCCATCAGGTTTTCTTCCAGAATGGTCCTGTATTTGGCTCCATCCATCTTCCCATCAATTTTAACCATCTTCCCTGTCCCTGCTGAAGAAAAGCAGGCCCAAACCATGATGCTGCCACCACCATGTTTGACAGTGGGGATGTTGTGTTCCGGGTGATGAGCTGTGTTGCTTTTACGCCAAACATAACGTTTTGCATTGTTGCCAAAAAGTTCAATTTTGGTTTCATCTGACCAGAGCACCTTCTTCCACATGTTTGGTGTGTCTCCCAGGTGGCTTGTGGCAAACTTTAAACAACACTTTATGGATATCTTTAAGAAATGGCTTTCTTCTTGCCACTCTTCCATAAAGGCCAGATTTGTGCAATATACGACTGATTGTTGTCCTATGGACAGAGTCTCCCACCTCAGCTGTAGATCTCTGCAGTTCATCCAGAGTGATCATGGGCCTCTTGGCTGCATCTCTGATCAGTCTTCTCCTTGTATGAGCTGAAAGTTTAGAGGGACGGACAGGTCTTGGTAGATTTGCAGTGGTCTGATACTCCTTCCATTTCAATATTATCGCTTGCACAGTGCTCCTTGGGATGTTTAAAGCTTGGGAAATCTTTTTGTATCCAAATCCGGCTTTAAACTTCTTCACAACAGTATCTCGGACCTGCCTGGTGTGTTCCTTGTTCTTCATGATGCTCTCTGCGCTTTTAACGGACCTCTGAGAATATCACAGTGCAGGTGCATTTATACGGAGACTTGATTACACACAGGTGGATTGTATTTATCATCATTAGTCATTTAGGTCAACATTGGATCATTCAGAGATCCTCACTGAACTTCTGGAGAGAGTTTGCTGCACTGAAAGTAAAGGGGCTGAATAATTTTGCACGCCCAATATTTCAGTTTTTGATTTGTTAAAAAAGTTTGAAATATCCAATAAATGTCGTTCCACTTCATGATTGTGTCCCACTTGTTGTTGATTCTTCACAAAAAAAATACAGTTTTATATCTTTATGTTTGAAGCCTGAAATGTGGCAAAAGGTCGCAAAGTTCAAGGGGGCTGAATACTTTCGCAAGGCACTGTATATATATATATATATATATATATAGAGAGAGAGAGACAGAGAGAGAGAGAGAGAGTATATACCTCAACAATGTACATTGAACAAAAATATAAACGCAACATGTAAAGTGTTGATCCCATATTTTGTGAGCATTTTCCATACACACAAGAAGCTTATTTCTCTCAGATTTTGTCCACAAATGTGTTTACATCCCTATTGGTGAGCATTTCTCCTTTGCCAAGATCATCCACCTGACAGGTGTTGTAAGAACCGATGCTGGAGAAGCGAAGCAGGTTGAACATTTAATAGGGAACAGACATTAAACAGGCCATAGACAGCGTCAGAACCGGGTATGCAAAGGCAAACGAACATTAATCCTGAAGCAGGGAACAGAGCTTGGGAAAATACATATATAGGGGAGGTAATGACACAGGTGATTGAGTCCAGGTGAGTCCAATAATTACTGATGCGCGTGAAGGGGACAAGGCAGGTGTGTGTAATGATGATGGCAGGAGTGCATAATGCTGGGAAGCCTGGTGTCTTGGAACACCAGGGAGGGGGAGAGGGGGCAGGTGTGACAGTATTCCCCCCTTAGGGGCGCCACCCAGCTTCCCACCTGGGCGAGCCTGACAGGCCGGCCGAGGCACGAGTGCTGGACAAGCCGGCTGGGCGTAAAATCCAGACGAACCGGCAGAGGCATGGGAGCCTGGCGAGTCGGCTGAGGCATAGGAGCCCGACGATCCGGCTGAGGCGTGAAAGCCTGATGATCCCGCTGATGCATGGAGCCCAATGATCCGGCTGAGGCGTAGCAGCCTGACGAGCTGGCTGAGCGTAAAAACTTGACGATCCGGCAGAGGCCTGACGTAGGATGGGCGCCATCCAAGTCAACCGGGTTTAGGTTTAGGCTACTACATGATACAAAAATGTTCCCTATACCCATCAGGAGATTGATACAAACTAGCCTATGAATGAAAGATTTACAACTTTGGTGCACACGGAAATCATTCAACACCGCCTTGCAAACTCTTGCATGCATCTAGCTGATGTAGGGTGTAATCATTAGTCCAACAGTTGCAAACAAGAGTTTCTATTGGAAACATTCTGGTATGTTTATTACCGTTTCATTCTGTTTGCTTCTGTTTAAGAATCGGCAGAATGAATACACCCCTGGTCACGAGTAAACACAGTTCATGGCAGCTACGTTGTATTCCTTCTTGCATCCTCCTTTTCCTTAATTTGTGGAATTCAATGCACAACACACCAGCTGTATGTGACCAGGCAAAAACATCTTTCCAGGCCAAACCTTCATATGATAACCGCTAAACGCTGCACACAGCCTACATCGTTGTCACCATATTAGCTAAAGTAACGTCATAGTCAACATAGCTAATAGAACTAACGCGTTAGCAAACCCTCTACAATCATGCAGTAACTTTAGTGTATAGTGAGTTAGCAGTTTAGCAGTTACACTGCGGGCCCTGGTGGCAGAAAATCTGAAGAACCAAAAGCTTACCCTGACATGGAAGAGTTTCAATGTTGTGTTGGAAAGTCATAGCCAGTTAGCTAACATAGTATCCCTCTGTTTGAGCAGGGTGTTTTGAGTAGGCTAAACTATGAGCCTCCTATGAGGAGGACGGAAGATAGCTGTCCTCCGGCTAAACCATGGTACTACCCTACAGAGTGCTGTTGACGCTGCTGTAGACCTTCATTGCAAAACAGTGTGTTTTAATACATTATTTGGTTTTGTGAATATATTTAGCATAGTTTTATCTAAAAATAATAACTTTTTAATATTTTACAAAAAAAATATGAAATTCACTGAGGAGGATGGTCCTCCCCTTCCTCCTCTGAGGAGCCTCCACTGGTAAACACGCTAGCCCAGGACATCCGGGTTCTTCACAGTGCATATACCATCATCTGCATGTGGACCAAACCATAGGTGATCTTGCATATGATGACATTATTCAACGTGAAAGTAATTTCATGGCTGCCTATGCATGGCACACTGAGACGTTGAGTCATTTCCATATGTGCATAAAATAAATCCATCATATTAAACACTGGTGTGAATCTGCCAATTCGCTCACAATTGACTTCGAAATTGGACGCGTATCCATGTCCTGAGGACGTCGGAATATGCATTCATAACCGGCCACTAGGGGAAACAGTGAGCACTATTGCCATCATGACTCTGGATCAGAAGGTTGGGTGTTCAATCCCAGTGGTAGACATTTGTTTTTTTGTTTTTGTTTTAACCCTATACCAAACCTTAACCATTAACTTAACCATTCAGAATGAATGTCTAAACTTAATGTTTTAACCCTATCCCAAATCTTAACCGTTAACTTAACCATTCAGAATCACCCCAGCCAACCAGTTAGGATGCTCTCAATGTTGCAGCTGTAGAACGTTTTGAGGATCTCAGGACCCATGCCAAATCTTTTTAGTTTCCTGAGGGGAAATAGGCTTTGTCATGCCCTCTTCACGTCTGTCTTGGTGTGTTTGGACCATTCTAGTTTGTTGTTGATGTGGACACCAAGGAACTTGAAGCTCTCAACCTGCTCCACTACAGCCCCATTGATGAGAATGGGGGCATGCTCGGTCCTCCTTTTCCTGTAGTCCACTATCATCTCCTTAGTCTCTTAGTCTTGGTTACGTTGAGGGATAGGTTGTTATTCTGGCACCACCAGGCCAGGTCTCTGACCTCCTCCCTATAGGCTGTCTCGTTGTTGTCGGTGATCAGGCCTACCACTGTTGTGTCGTCTGCAAACTTAATGATGGGTTTGCAGTTGTGCCTGGCCATGCAGTCGTGGGTGAACAGGGAGTACAGGAGGGGACTGAGTATGCACCCCTGGGGAGCTCCAGTATTGAGGATTAGTGTGGCAGATGTGTTGCTACCCGTCCTTCAGAATGAATGGCTAAACTTAATGTTTTAACCCTGTCCCAAACCCTAACCCTTAACTTAACCATATGCAATGAATGCCTAAAATGTAATGTTTTAACCCTATCCAAAAAAAACTTTTGAACTTTTGACCTTTGGAGAAACATAGATAAATGTCAGAATCTGAAGTCAAATAACTAAAACCATCTTGTTGCAGCCATCGGGTCAAATCTTAAGAAAATGTTTTATATGTTTGTCTACAGTATTTTAGGTGACATGCCATATATGTTATTATGTACACATCCATTAATATCAAAGGCACTTCACATCATTCAATTGGACAATCTAGCAGAACCGACATGTGAGATATAAACTTTTCTCTGCTTGTGATGTACTGTACCTTTCCTGACATTGCACCATGCGACTAGTCAGTCTGACTAGTAAATTACGTCAAAATTCTTAGATGAAAGGACCTTTGAAAAAGTCAGGAAGAGAAATCACTTCTTCCACTTCTCTTTTGAAAGCACTGCAAGATATGTACAACTGAGTGTTGGGGTGGGGTGTGAAGGAAATCAGATCAAACAATAACATTTCCCCCTTTTGGATTGTGATTATTCCTTATTTTTTTGACAGCAACTAAAATAAATTGTCAAAGTAATGAGAGCACAGAACATTTTGAAATAACGAAATGGTGATGAAAATATACATGAGGAAGTATAGTAGTGGTGGGTAAAAAACAACTTCAAAGAGAATAGTAAGAAAATGGAGTTGAGCTTTCATTTTGAATTAAGTCGCCCATTCCCTTTAATCTATTGTTTCTGAGGAATCAAACACAAAAAAAGGAGAGGAAAAACTTAATCACTGCCAGGCATATAGAGAGAGAGAGAGCGAGAGAGAGAGAGTAGAGGAAGATGCCGTTAATTAATTAATTTTGTCCTTGTGATTGGGTTAGTACACATTTCTTTACAGTTGGCATCCTTAACCTCTGACCCCCATTATTGTGCTTGTGTGGTAAGTATATTATCTAGTATTCATCATGGAAATGTCTTCACCCCTCAAAACCCCTATAACTACTTGAGTAGAATATGGTTGCTTATCTCCCATGGACAATTGCCCTCCCACATCGCCAATATCTTTCCAAGGTGTAGTACCACGATAGCTTTTGAGAGACTTGGTGCTATTAACCTTTTCAGGAAAGAAAACTGCACAGAGACACACAGGGGTTTGTCTGCTTACAGATGTAGGATCTTAATTTGATCACCCTGTTGCAGGATAAATGTTCTTTAAAACCTGTTGTGTACTTGAGGTTTAAAAAGGCTTCTGAACTTTGTAATTTCCACTTTTGTAAATTTCCGACTTGATTTTCCCTTACGAAAAATGTATTAACATATACAAAAATGTCTGGTTAGAATTAAGACCCTGCATCTGTATAGTATGTACACGGCGGTTGAGGAGAGGGCAGTATCATTAGTCATTCCGTAACGGCGGGTAATGGAATTTTCCACGGATGAGCAAAGGTTGTCACGGCACCCTCAGAAGATTCAGTGGGGGGACGAGAAACTCGACAGATAGATGACCTAACAAAGAGCGACAGTGCCTGTAGCCTCGGAAACCTTCAAGCTTCACAATCCCACTTTGTGACAATTTGTTTCCGTCCATATTTACCTTTACCTTGAGGCATTTACGTACAGGCTTGCTCTTAGCGAAGGTGGACTAAGGTACTTCATAGATATAATACAAGTCAGACAAGAATATTTGATAATGTATTTTTTCTGTTTATCTATCTATGGATACAAGGGGTCATATCGGGTCTCAAGAAGAATCAATGTAATTTGAAGAGTGATGCAAATCGAAATTTTCAATCTGTAATATTCATACAAATGTGCAACATACAACCACACAGTCATTGCTATACATGCGGGTGCAGTATCTGATGTATCTAACGAGTGAAACTCTTCATGTTCATCGCAAACTGCCACCTGTAAACACAAACGCCAAACATGTGACGATGCCCAAGAGAGACTTGAGTGTCATTGCCAACATCTGTTCAGAGCCAAATCCGTATTCAACACTAAATAAGGTATTGTTTACTGAGCCACTGAGCCATCTGTGACCTGTTGGGTGTTATAATCCTCCCCTCTACACGCTCATAACCTCAACAAACATCTTCCCTCTACACGCTCATAACCTCAACAAACATCTTCCCTCTACACGCTCATAACCTCAACAAACATCTTCCCTCTACAAGCTCATAACCTCAACAAACATCTTCCTCTACACGCTCATAACCTCAACAAACATCTTCCTCTACACGCTCATAACCTCAACAAACATCTTCCTCTACACGCTCATAACCTCAACAAACATCTTCCCTCTACACGCTCATAACCTCAACAAACATCTTCCCTCTACACGCTCATAACCTCAACAAACATCTTCCCTCTACACACTCATAACCTCAACAAACATCTTCCCTCTACACGCACATAACCTCAACAAACATCTTCCCTTTACACGCTCATAACCTCAACAAACATCTTCCCTCTACACGCTCATAACCTCAACAAACATCTTCCCTCTACACACTCATAACCTCAACAAACATCTTCCCTCTACACGCACATAACCTCAACAAACATCTTCCCTCTACACGCTCATAACCTCAACAAACATCTTCCCTCTAAACGCTCATAACCTCAACAAACATCTTCCCTTTACACGCTCATAACCTCAACAAACATCTTCCCTCTACACGCTCATAACCTCAACAAACATCTTCCCTCTACACGCTCATAACCTCAACAAACATCTTCCCTCTACACGCTCATAACCTCAACAAACATCTTCCCTCTATGCGCTCTTAACCCCAACAAACAGCTTCCCACTACACGTTCATAACCCCAACAAACAGCTTCCCACTTCCCACTACACACTCATAACCCCAACCAACAGCTTCCTACTTCCCACTACACACCCATAACCCCAACCAACAGCTTCCTACTCAGAGTGTAGAAGGAAACCGTTTGTTGGGGTTATGAGTGTGTAGAGGGAAGCTTTTTGTGGCGGTTATGAGCATGTAGAAGGAAGATGTTTCTAAGGGTTATGAGGGTGTAGAGGGAAGCTTTTTGGGGGGGTTATGAGAGTGTAGAGGGAAACTGTTTGTTGGGGTTCTGAATGTGTAGAGGGAAACTGTTTGTTGGGGTTTTGAGTGTGTAGAGAAAGCTGTTTTTTGGAGTTATCAGTGTGTTGTTCAGGGATTTGCAACATGTGGCTTTGGGCCACAAGTGATTTTGTTTGGACCCCTAATGTTTTTAGGTTTTAGGGGGGGAAATGCTGCAAAATCACCAAGAACTTTGCAAAATGTAGGATAACTTTTCACACAATAGTAGAAAGAGACGTGATTGTGTTTCAATATAATCAAGATATAAACCATCCCACCATCCGCTCCGTCTAACATCGGCCCGTGGCTGAATGTATTTGTCTACCCCTGGTGTAGAAGGATTAACACCCAACAGATGGTTCAGTGGTATATGTAAACAACACCTTTTTTCTTTGGAATTTAAATTTGTTTCTGAACACATGTTGGCTATGACACTCAAGCCTCACTGGGGCATTGTCACGTTTGGCATTTGTGTTAACAGGTGGTAGTTTGTGATGAACATGAAGAGTTTCACTCGTTAGATAGATCAGATACTGCTCCCACATGTAGAGCATTGCCTGTCTGGATTCATTGTTATTTTTGATTGAGGTGAACAAACTTAGCACAGTACAATTTACTTCATACAGTACATGCCTACATGTACAGCGGATCTGCCCTGAGGGAAATCATGCCTGATATTGTTTCTATATATTGTCATTTTAGGTTGGGGTTATGAGCAGGGAGGGGGAAGCTGTTGGTTGGGGTTATGAAGGAAACTGTTTGTTGGGTATATGAGTAGGACCCTCATAACCCTAACAAACAGCTTCCTTCTACATGCTCATAACCGCAACAAAAAGCTTCCCTCTACACACTCATAACCCCAATAAAAAGTTTCCCTCTACACGCTCATAACCACAACAAACAGCTTCCTTCTACACACTCATAACCATACCAAACAGTTTCCCTCTACACGCTCATAACCACAACAAACAGCTTCCTTCTACACGCTCATTACCCCAACAAACAGCTTCCCTCTACACGCTCATTACCCCAACAAACAGATTTCAGCAATGCTACAAAGCTGCATTCAATCTGCTGGCTTTCATCTGAAGCTAAGCAGGATTGGGTCCTTACTCTGTCTATCTCACTCATCTGCCGCCCCTGTTATCCGCGTCTAAGTGAGACTGCCTTTGCTACAGGAGGTTGTTTCAGAGGGCCCACCTCATACCAGTGTCCTGGGGGATACTGCACTTTGGAGCATCAGGTTGCTACAGGAGGTTGTTTCAGAGGGCGGCAGGGTAGCCTAGTGGTCAGAGCGTTGGACTAGTAACCAGCAGGTTGCAAGTTCAAACCCCCGAGCTGACAAGGTACAAATCTGTCGTTCTGCCCCTGAACAGGCAGTTAACCTACTGTTCCTAGGCCGTCATTGAAAATAAGAATTTGTTCTTAACTGACTTGCCTAGTTAAATAAAGGTAAAATAAAAAGAGGGCCCGACTCATACCCGGGGAATACTGTACTTTGAAGGGTAAGTTGATCAAAGACGAATGTGCTAGCAAGATATAAGTGCAAGGCAGGGCAATTTTTCAGAATTGTTTGCTACCTCTTATTAGGTTGTGCTTGGCTTGACTTGGTGATGTAATGATATATGCATTATGCTATCATTTACATCTAACAACAACACAGAGTCATCTAATGTTAGAAACCATCTAGGTTGACAAGGACATCACAACTTGCATTTACTTACGTTGCATGAAAAGATCCTCACAAACTTTTACGACAAACTCTGAGAATATACGTGTTGACAGCTGTGTGAATCTGAGTGAAAGGGCATGGTATTTTGTAAAAGCGTGGCTCCATACCGACACTATATAAAGAATGACTTCAAGCCAATTAGCACAGCAGTGTCTTAGCATGTGCATGCAGGTAGCCTCAGCGTGTTTGCGTGTGCATGTGCGCAGAAGTGAGTCGATCTTCCACCATGTGGAAGGTTAAAATCATCCAGGGCTCGTTAACTAAACTGTCCCCAGTGTCAGCTAATTAGCACATAATAGGACAGGCGAATCTGCAACAGAGGGCCTGTAATTTAAGAATAAAGTTAATTTTACTTCTGAAGACACTCTTCATCACCATGACTGGGCAACTGCAATTAGCCATTCCCATTAGCATTGTTCATTAGCCGTGAATAATCACTTTTTACAAGCTAATTCCCATTGTTATTATAGCCAGGCCTACTTAGCATATCAACATGCATTGATCTATAGTGCTTGTGAATCAGGATACAGTAGGACAATGGCAAATGGACAGATGATGCAAAGTAATGATTGGATCTATCCACTGGCTTTGTCAGTACAACTAATGTGTATGTTACCTCAAAAACAAAGATGGTCTTCAAATATAAAACAGTTGTTCCAACACATTCACTTCCAATTCCTCATCACAAGCTATTTCCACCATCTGGAATCCCTGCTGTAGGAATCCTTGCTGTGGCAACATGGAAATGGCCTACCATGCTATGTTCATGACTCAGTTTAAGTAGGTGTTTAAATACCTGTATAAATCAAATCAAATCAAATCAAATCAAATTTTATTTGTCACATACACATGGTTAGCAGATGTTAATGCGAGTGTAGCGAAATGCTTGTGCTTCTAGTTCCGACAATGCAGTAATAACGAACAAGTAATCTAACTAACAATTCCAAAAAACTACTGTCTTATACACAGTGTAAGGGGATAAAGAATATGTACATAAGGATATATGAATGAGTGATGGTACAAAGCAGCATAGGCAAGATACAGTAGATGATATCGAGTACAGTATATACATATGAGATGAGTATGTAAACCAAGTGGCATAGTTAAAGTGGCTAGTGATACATGTATTACATAAGGATGCAGTCGATGATATAGAGTACAGTATCTACGTATGCATATGAGATTAATAATGTAGGGCAAGTAACATTATATAAGGTAGCATTGTTTAAAGTGGCTAGTGATATATTTACATCATTTCCCATCAATTCCCACTATTAAAGTGGCTGGAGTAGAGTCAGTGATTTGAAAGGATAGGGGTACAAAAGCAACATCCAAAGTAAACATAAATACATTTGCATAATCTTCAAACTAATGAAAAGGATGGCAACATGCTGCCCATAACTATGATATGAACAGTGGCCAACTGTTGCTTTTCCTAAAACCCCTGAGTGGTAACAATGGTGCATTTTTAGCTGAAATCTGGTCAAGCCTCATCCCCTGCTGTCCAATACAACACCAACATGGTCGCCATGCAGCACTGGAGATGAAATTGATTCGGTACCTTTCTGTACCTTTTAAATGTTTTCATTTGAGACGCTTTAGCCTCTTGGTCCCCTGGGCACCTCTCCTCCCTCATCTCCCCCTCCCTCTTTAAAGTTGTTGCCAGTGGCTCTGTTATTAAGCTGTCTCCCCTTGCCCATGAACAAATAGATATCTATTAGTGGGAGTGTGTTTGCTTTATGGTGCACACTAAATGTGTTTTACCGCTCCTGGGTGATGTTATGAAACATCCAGGTTATGATATCTAATGGGTCTATGATTTCTGTTGTGTTTCTTCTGTTGTGTTGTATTATGAATAGTTGGTTATAGGCAGAAGATACAGTATGTAACATTGCCAAGGGTTGCATCAAGACAGTGAAAGACTTACAGCAAATATTGTTTTACGGCATTTATTGAGGACCAACAAACACGGATTCCACAAAACATTAAGAACAAATGACAGTTTATTTGTCACGTGCGCCGAATACAACACCTTACAGTGAAATGCTTACCATGACATAGAATGACCAGGTGAATCCAGGTAAAAGCTATGATCCCTTATTTGATGTCACTTGTAAAATCCACTTCAACCAGTGGAGATGAAGGGAAGGAGACAGGTTAAAGAAGGATTATTTAACCTTGAAACAACTGAGACATGGATTGTTTATATGTGCCATTCCGAGTGTGAATGGGCAAAACACAAGATTTAAGTGCCTTTGAACGGGGTATGGTAGTAGGTGCCAGGCACACCAATTTGTGTCAAGAACTGCAATGCTGCTGGTGTCACGCCCTGATCTGTTTCACCTGTCCTTGTGATTGTCTCCACCTCCTCCAGGTGTCACTTATTTTCCCCAGTATATTTATCTCTGTGTTTCCTGTCTCTCTGTGTCAGTTCGTCTTGTCTGTTTCAAGTCAACCAGCGTGTTTTTCCCATGCTCCTGCTTTTGCCATTCTCTATTTTGACCCTTGCCTGTTTTCTAGACTCTGTACCCGCCTGCCTGACCAGTCTGCCTGCCCTGATCTCGAGCCTGCCTGCCACTCTTTACCCCCTGGACTCTGATCTTGTTTTGATCTCTTGCCTGTCCATGACTATTCTCTTACCTACCGCTTTTGGAAATAATAACTATCAAACATTCAAAGCATCTGTCTCCCGTGTCTGCATCTGGGTCTGGCCCTGAGCCCTTATAGTACGAACAGGCCATAACAGACCCAGTAGGCTTGGACCAGCTCTACCACACCGTCTCCCTGCAGGGAGCCACCATTGGGAGGCATGAGGAGCTACTACAGGACCTTCTGGAAGGGCTTTGTTCCCTGACGGAACGTCACAACCAGGGGTTTAAGGCGATTTATGGAGCAAATCAGGGAGTTAGCTCATAGGCAGCCTACCACCGGTGAGAACCTTCAACTACCCTCAACCCTCAACTATGAGTGTTGAGTTGGTACAGCCTACCCCGGCTCCCCAGGAACCTCGATTACCTCCTCCGAAGCGATACTCTGGGGATCCTGGTACCTGCCAGGGTTTTCTTTCTCAATGCTCCCTTACTGTTGAGCTACAGCCATCTTCGTTCCCTTCGGACTGATCTAAGATATCATATATTATTACGCTAATGTCGGGAAAGGCGCTCTCCTGGGTGAAGGTTATTTGGGAGCAACAATCAGTCATTTGTCGTCATCTGGAGGATTTTATGGCAGAGGTGAGGAAGGTGTTCGATTCTCCGGTATCCGGGAGAGAGGCTGCCCGTAAGCTTCTTGAATTACAGCAAGATTCCCATAGTGTGGCAGACTAAGCTGTAGATTTTTGCACGTTGGCTGCCCGAGAATGCCTGGAATCTGGAGTCCCTTTTCAATACCTTCCTTCACGGACTATCTGAGGTGATAAAGGATGAGATAAAGGATGAGATTTCTGAGTAGTACAGATCAGGTACCCATTATGTAATTCTGAAATTTTGTTACGGGGGTGTGTATACACTTCACCTACTGTAGTTCAATAACCAAAATAGATTTTTTTCAAACTCAAGGTGTAATGTCATAGCTGACACCCAAATCTTTCTGCGGACATCTTTGAATCTTAATTCGGAGCAGATATTTAACATGATCGCATAAGGACCTGAGGGATACCTTACCTTAATTCTTCCACTAAATGTGTTATTGTACGTTTTTCAGTGGAAACTGTTAGAAGTAGTCCTTGTGCATTTCACCTTTATTTAACTAGGCAAGCAAATTCTTATTTTCAATGACAGCCTAGGAATAGTGGGTTAACTGCCTTGTTCAGGGGCAGAACGACAGATTTGTACCTTGTCAGCTCGGGGATTCGAATTTTCAACCTTTTGGTTACTAGTCCAACGCTCTAACCACTAGGCTACCCTGGAGTTGCATGGTTTGTTTAATATTGAAATCAATGGTTTTTGTTTGGCATACATTTTAAAGTGAAAAAACTGAGACTCAGAGTAAATCCGCTACGGTGGAAATGCCCTTTACCCAAAGTGAGAACAGATGCCAGTAAATACTACTACTCGGGTCAATCAGCCCCTTGAAGGTGGTTTGAGGTATCATTGTCCAATACATACAGTACCTGTTTACCTCTGATTTAACCACTTCTTCATTGAGACCTCGACTCACCATCCACCCCCATTGATTTGGTGGTCTCACAAGAATGAAAATGTGGCAGGCAAAGATCCTTGAAGTCCTAGTATTAATTGAGCTTTGTGTTATGTTCATTTCACTGATCTTGGATAATGGACAGTCTGGATGTCTTCACCTGGCCGATTCCTCTGAATGTCAGGCTTGAAGGAGAGGTCTATGCCCTGTACCCCACCATGCCCCTGTGACTCACAGTCAACTCAGTCACAAAGGCTCCCCCACCATGCCCCTGTGACTCACAGTCAACTCAGTCACAAAGGCACCCCCACCATGCCCCTGTGACTCACAGTCAACTCAGTCACAAAGGTTCCCCCACCATGCCCCTGTGACTCACAGTCAACTCAGTCACAAAGGCTCCCCCACCATGCCCCTGTGACTCACAGTCAACTCAGTCACAAAGGTTCCCCCACCATGCCCCTGTGAATCACAGTCCTCTCATTCACAAAGGTTCCCCCACCATGCCCCTGTGACTCACAGTCCTCTTACTCACAAAGGTTCCCCACCATGCCCCTGTGAATCACAGTCCTCTCATTCACAAAGGTTTCCCCACCTCCCCCTGTGAATCACAGTCCTCTCATTCACAAAGGTTTCCCCACCTCCCCCTGTGAATCACAGTCCTCTCATTCACAAAGATTTCCCCACCTCCCCCTGTGAATCACAGTCCTCTCATTCACAAAGGTTTCCCCACCTCCCCCTGTGAATCACAGTCCTCTCATTCACAAAGGTTTCCCCACCTCCCCCTGTGAATCACAGTCCTCTCATTCACAAAGGTTTCCCCACCTCCCCCTGTGAATCACAGTCCTCTCATTCACAAAGGTTTCCCCACCTCCCCCTGTGAATCACAGTCCTCTAATTCACAAAGGTTTCCCCACCTCCCCCTGTGAATCACAGTCCTCTTACTCACAAAGGTTTCCCCACCTCCCCCTGTGAATCACAGTCCTCTAATTCACAAAGGTTTCCCCACCTCCCCCTGTGAATCACAGTCCTCTTACTCACAAAGGCTCCCCCACCATGCCCCTGTGACTCACAGTCAACTCAGTCACAAAGGTTCCCCCACCATGCCCCTGTGACTCACAGTCAACTCAGTCACAAAGGCTCCCCCACCATGCCCCTGTGACTCACAGTCAACTCAGTCACAAAGGTTCCCCCACCTCCCCCTGTGACTCACAGTCAACTCAGTCACAAAGGTTCCCCACCATGCCCCTGTGAATCACAGTCCTCTCATTCACAAATGTTTCCCCACCTCCCCCTGTGAATCACAGTCCTCTCATTCACAAAGGTTCCCCCACCATGCCCCTGTGAATCACAGTCCTCTCATTCACAAAGGTTTCCCCACCTCCCCCTGTGAATCACAGTCCTCTCATTCACAAATGTTTCCCCACCTCCCCCTGTGAATCACAGTCCTCTAATTCACAAATGTTTCCCCACCTCCCCCTGTGAATCACAGTCCTCTAATTCACAAAGGTTTCCCCACCTCCCCCTGTGAATCACAGTCCTCTAATTCACAAAGGTTTCCCCACCTCCCCCTGTGAATCACAGTCCTCTCATTCACAAAGGTTTCCCCACCTCCCCCTGTGAATCACAGTCCTCTCATTCACAAATGTTTCCCCACCTCCCCCTGTGAATCACAGTCCTCTCATTCACAAAGGTTTCCCCACCTCCCCCTGTGAATCACAGTCCTCTCATTCACAAATGTTTCCCCACCTCCCCCTGTGAATCACAGTCCTCTTACTCACAAATGTTTCCCCACCTCCCCCTGTGAATCACAGTCCTCTCATTCACAAATGTTTCCCCACCTCCCCCTGTGAATCACAGTCCTCTCATTCACAAATGTTTCCCCACCTCCCCCCTGTGAATCACAGTCCTCTCATTCACAAAGGTTTCCCCACCTCCCCCCTGTGAATCACAGTCCTCTCATTCACAAAGGTTCCAACACCATACCCTGCACATCACCATACCCTGCAAACCACCATACCCTGTACACCAATATACCCGGTAACACCAACATACCCTGCACATCACCATACCCTGTACACCAACATTACCTGTACACAACCATGCCATGTACACAAACATACCCGGTACACCAGCATACCCTGTACATCAACAAACCCGGTACACCAACATACCCTGCACATCACCATACCCTGCACACCACCATACCCCGCATACCAACATACCCGGTACACCAACATACCCTGCACATCACCATACCCTGCACACCACCATACCCCGCACACCAACATACCCGGTACACCAACATACCCTGCACACCACCATACCCTGTACACCAACATACCCGGTACACCAACATACACTGTACACCACCATGCCATGTACACCACCATACCCTGTAGCCATCATTCCCTGTACACCATCATACCCTGTACACCACCATACCCTGTACACCACTACACCTTGTATATCACCACACCTTGTATACCACCACACCTTGTATAACACACACCTCTTACACCACCATACCCTGTACATCACCATACCCTGTACACCACCATACCCTATACATCACCATACCCTGTACACCACCATACCCTGTACACCTCCATACCCTGTACACCACCATACACTGTACACCAACATACCCTGTACACCTCAATACCCTGTAGACCTCCATACCATGTACACCTCCATACCCTGTACACCTTCATACCCTATACACCTCCATACCCTGTACACCACCATACACTGTACACCAACATACCCTGTACACCTCTATACCCTGTACACCGCCATACCCTGTGCACCTTCATACCTTGTACACCTCCATACCCTGTACACCAACATACCCTGTACACCAACATACCATGTACACCTCCATGCCCTGTACATCACCATACCCTGTACACCACCATACCCTGTACACCTCCATACCCTGTACACCACCATACACTGTACACCAACATACCCTGTACACCTCCATACCCTATACACCTTCATACCCTGTACACCTCCATACCCTGTACACCACCATACACGGTACACTTCCATACCCTGTACACCTCCATAACCTGTACACCTCCATACCCTGTGCACCTTCATACCCTGTAAACCACCATACACTGTATACCAATATACCCTGTACACCTCCATACCCTGTATACCTCCATGTCCTGTACACCACCATACACTGTACACCCCCATGCCCTGTACACCATCATACCCTGTACACCACCATACCCTGTACACCACCATACCCTGTACATCACCATACCCTGTACACCACCATGCCCTGTACACCACCACACCTTGTATACCACATACCTCTTACACCACCATACACTGTACACCACCATACCCTGTACACCACCATACCCTGTATACCACCATACCCTTTACATCACCATACCCTGTACACCTCCATACCCTGTACACCTCCATACCCTCTACACCACCATGCCCTGTACAACACCATACCCTGTACATCACCATACCCTGTACACCACCATACCCTGTACACCACCATACCCTGTACACCACCATACCCTGTACACCACCATACCCTGTACACCACCATACCCTGTATACCACCATACCCTTTACATCACCATACCCTGTACACCTCCATACCCTGTACACCTCCATACCCTGTACACCACCATGCCCTGTACAACACCATACCCTGTACATCACTATACCCTGTACACCACCATACCCTGTACACCACCATACCCTGTACACCTCCATGCCTTGTACACCACCACACCTTGTATACCACCACACCTTGTATACCACATACCTCTTACACCACCATACCCAGTACATCACCATACCCTGTACACCACCATACCCTGTACACCACCATACCCTGTACATCACCATACCCTGTACACCTCCATACCCTGTACACCTCATACCCTGTACACCACCATGCCCTGTACACCACCATACCCTATACATCACCATACCCTGTACACCTCTATACCCTGTACACCACCATACACTGTACACCTCCATGCCCCTGAGAATCTCAGTCCTCTCATTCACATAGGTTACATCTATTATGTATTCCTTTTTCCTCCAGCACAAAAGGGTATAGATCCCTCGCATACACCCACAGACACTTATGCAACACACACACACACACACACGCATGCACATACACACGCATGCACACACACACACACACGCACACGCACACGCACACGCACACGCACACACACACGCACACACACACACACACACACACACACACACACACACACACACACACACACACACACACACACACACACACACACACACACACACACACACACACACACACACACACACACACACACAAACACACAAACTCATCACCTTCATGCTGTGCTGTGCCACAACACCTTTTGAAAGGTGCGAGGGGGTCTTCAACTGAGATCCATATGCTTTTTGAATCTAGCTGTGCCTATCGATCATGCTCAGAGTTCACAGGAGTGTAGGGTAACTGTTTGTTTAATTTCTACCCTTGTCTTTTAAGGCCATAACCTGTTTTCTCCGAACAATTACAATGGTAGAGGTTCAATGGAGAGTCTCACAATCTTCACAGCTCGATGTGACAATAAAGGGATACTGGACTGGAGTCCCCTTCCTCTAGCACCTCCCACGTTAACCTTTAATGTGACAGGCCGGACAGGTCCAACAATCACAGTGATTGACAGGTGCATCAAACACTCATCTCCAGATCAATCTGATAGATTTTCCCACTCCTTCGGTGGATTTGACATTTACCAGTGAGTTGTTTATTGTTTGGTGATTAGAAAAGCCAGGGGCAAAGACATAGGGGAGAGATCAATCATTGTGTCTGCCGTCTCTTCATTGTTTCTGCCGTCTCTTCATTGTGTCTGTTGTCTCATCATTGTGTCTGTCGTCTCATCATTGTGTCTGCCATCTCATCATTGTGTCTGTTGTCTCATCATTGTTTCTGCCGTCTCTTCATTGTTTCTGCCGTCTCATCATTGTGTCTGCCATCTCATGATTGTGTCTGTTGTCTCATCATTGTGTCTGTCGTCTCATCATTGTGTCTGCCATCTCATCATTGTGTCTGTTGTCTCATCATTGTGTCTGTCGTCTCATCATTGTGTCTGCCATCTCATCATTGTGTCTGTTGTCTCATCATTGTTTCTGCCGTCTCCTCATTGTTTCTGCCGTCTCATCATTGTGTCTGCCATCTCATGATTGCATCTGCCATCTCATCATTGTGTCTGTTGTCTCATCATTGTGTCTGTTGTCTCATCATTGTTTCTGCCGTCTCTTCATTGTTTCTGCTGTCTCATCATTGTGTCTGCCATCTCATAATTGCATCTGCCATCTCATCATTGTGTCTGCCATCTCATGATTGTGTCTGCCATCTCATGATTGCATCTGCCATCTCATCATTGTTTCTGCCGTCTCATCATTGTGTCTGCCATCTCATGATTGCATCTGCCGTCTCATCATTGTGTCTGCCATCTCATGATTGCATCTGCCATCTCATCATTGTTTCTGCCGTCTCATCATTGTGTCTGCCATCTCATGATTGCATCTGCCATCTCATCATTGTGTCTGTTGTCTCATCATTGTGTCTGTTGTCTCATCATTGTTTCTGCCGTCTCTTCATTGTTTCTGCTGTCTCATCATTGTGTCTGCCATCTCATGATTGCATCTGCCATCTCATCATTGTTTCTGCCGTCTCATCATTGCGTCTGCCATCTCATGATTGCATCTGCCATCTCATCATTGTGTCTGCCATCTCATGATTGCATCTGCCATCTCATCATTGTTTCTGCCGTCTCATCATTGTGTCTGCCATCTCATGATTGCATCTGCCGTCTCATCATTGTATCTGCCATCTCATGATTGCATCTGCCATCTCATCATTGTGTCTGTTGTCTCATCATTGTGTCTGCCATCTCATGATTGCATCTGCCATCTCATCATTGTTTCTGCCGTCTCATCATTGTGTCTGCCATCTCATGATTGCATCTGCCGTCTCATCATTGTGTCTGCCATCTCATGATTGCATCTGCCATCTCATCATTGTGTCTGTTGTCTCATCATTGTGTCTGTTGTCTCATCATTGTTTCTGCCGTCTCTTCATTGTGTCTGCCATCTCATCATTGTGTCTGCCATCTCATGATTGTGTCTGTTGTCTCATCATCGTGTCTGTTGTCTCATCATTGTGTCTGCCATCTCATCATTGTGTCTGTTGTCTCATCATTGTGTCTGTTGTCTTATCATTGTGTCTGTTGTCTCATCATTGTTTCTGCCGTCTCTTCATTGTTTCTGTCGTCTCATCATTGTTTCTGCCATCTCTTCATTGTGTCTGCCATCTCATCATTGTGTCTGCCATCTCATCATTGTGTCTGTTGTCTCATCATTGTGTCTGTTGTCTCATCATTGTGTCTGTTGTCTCATCATTGTTTCTGCCGTCTCTTCATTGTTTCTGTCGTATCATCATTGTGTCTGTTGTCTCATCATTGTGTCTGTTGTCTCATCATTGTGTCTGTTGTCTCATCATTGTTTCTGCCGTCTCTTCATTGTGTCTGCCATCTCATCATTGTGTCTGTTGTCTCATCATTGTGTCTGTTGTCTCATCATTGTTTCTGCCGTCTCTTCATTGTTTCTGCCGTCTCTTCATTGTTTCTGCCGTCTCTTCATTGTTTCTGCCGTCTCTTCATTGTGTCTGTTGTCTCATCATTGTGTCTGTCGTCTCATCATTGTGTCTGCCGTCTCATCATTGTGTCTGCCATCTCATGATTGCATTTTCCATCTCATCATGGTGTCTGTTGTCTCATCATTGTTTCTGCCGTCTCATCATTGTGTCTGCCATCTCATAATTGCGTCTGCCATCTCATCATTGTGTCGGTTGTCTCATCATTGTGTCTGTTGTCTCATCATTGTGTCGGTTGTCTCATCGTTGTGTCTGTTGTATCATCATTGTGTCTGTCATCTCATCATTGTGTCTGTCGTCTCATCATTGTGTGTGTTGTCTCATCATTGTACTATCCAGTATACAGTATGTAGTGCCTGAATGAAGGGAGCACACTTGGAAGTACAAGGGGAAGGGAGACCAATACTAAGGTTGTTAACATAGTGTTACCAATACTAAGGTTGTTAACATAGTGTTACCAATACTAAGGTTGTTAACATAGTGTTACCAATACTAAGGTTGTTAACATAGTGTTGACAATACTAAGGTTGTTAACATAGTGTTACCAATACTAAGGTTATTAACATAGTGTTACCAATTCTAAGGTTACCATAATGTTACCAATACTAAGGTTATTAACATAGTGTTACAATACCAAGGTTATTACCGTAGTGTTACAATACCAAGGTTATTACCGTAGTGTTACAATACCAAGGTTATTAACGTAGTGTTACCAATACTATGGTTATTACTGTAGTGTTACAATACCAAGGTAATTAACATAGTGTTACAATACCAATGTTATTAACGTAGTGTTACAATACCAAGGTTATTACTGTAGTGTTACAATACCAATGTTATTAACATACTGTTACCAATACTAAGGTTATTAACATAGTGTTACCAATACTAAGGTTATTAACATAGTGTTACCAATACCAAGGTTATTACCGTAGTGTTACAATACCAATGTTATTAACGTAGTGTTACAATACCAAGGTTATTACCGTAGTGTTACCAATACTAAGGTTATTACTGTAGTGTTACAATACCAAGGTTATTACCGTAGTGTTACAATACCAAGGTTATTAACGTAGTGTTACAATACCAAGGTTATTACCGTAGTGTTACCAATACTAAGGATATTACTGTAGTGTTACAATACCAAGGTTATTAACATAGTGTTACAATACCAAGGTTATTACCGTAGTGTTACAATACCAAGGTTATTACTGTAGTGTTACAATACCAATGTTATTAACATACTGTTACCAATACTAAGGTTATTAACATAGTGTTACCAATACTAAGGTTATTACCGTAGTGTTACAATACCAATGTTATTAACGTAGTGTTACAATACCAAGGTTATTACCGTAGTGTTACAATACCAAGGTTATTACCGTAGTGTTACCAATACTAAGGTTATTACTGTAGTGTTACAATACCAAGGTTATTACCGTAGTGTTACAATACCAAGGTTATTAACGTAGTGTTACAATACCAAGGTTATTACCGTAGTGTTACCAATACTAAGGATATTACTGTAGTGTTACAATACCAAGGTTATTAACATAGTGTTACAATACCAAGGTTATTACCGTAGTGTTACAATACCAAGGTTATTACTGTAGTGTTACAATATCAATGTTATTAACATACTGTTACCAATACTAAGGTTATTAACATAGTGTTACCAATACTAAGGTTATTACCGTAGTGTTACAATACCAATGTTATTAACGTAGTGTTACAATACCAAGGTTATTACCGTAGTGTTACCAATACTAAGGTTATTACTGTAGTGTTACCAATACCAAGGTTATTAACATAGTGTTACAATACCAATGTTATTAACATAGTGTTACAATACCAAGGTTATTACCGTAGTGTTACAATACCAAGGTTATTACCGTAGTGTTACCAATACCAAGGTTATTACCGTAGTGTTACAATACCAAGGTTATTAACGTAGTGTTACAATACCAAGGTTATTACCGTAGTGTTACCAATACTAAGGATATTACTGTAGTGTTACAATACCAAGGTTATTAACATAGTGTTACAATACCAAGGTTATTACCGTAGTGTTACAATACCAAGGTTATTAACGTAGTGTTACAATACCAATGTTATTAACGTAGTGTTACAATACCAAGGTTATTACCGTAGTGTTACCAATACTAAGGTTATTACTGTAGTGTTACAATACCAAGGTTATTAACATAGTGTTACAATACCAATGTTATTAACATAGTGTTACAATACCAAGGTTATTACCGTAGTGTTACAATACCAAGGTTATTAACGTAGTGTTACAATACCAAGGTTATTACCGTAGTGTTACCAATACTAAGGATATTACTGTAGTGTTACAATACCAAGGTTATTAACATAGTGTTACAATACCAAGGTTATTACCGTAGTGTTACAATACCAAGGTTATTACTGTAGTGTTACAATACCAATGTTATTAACATACTGTTACCAATACTAAGGTTATTAACATAGTGTTACCAATACTAAGGTTATTAACATAGTGTTACCAATACTAAGGTTATTACTGTAGTGTTACAATACCAAGGTTATTAACATAGTGTTACAATACCAATGTTATTAACGTAGTGTTACAATACCAAGGTTATTACTGTAGTGTTACAATACCAATGTTATTAACATACTGTTACCAATACTAAGGTTATTAACATAGTGTTACCAATACTAAGGTTATTAACATAGTGTTACCAATACCAAGGTTATTACCGTAGTGTTACAATACCAATGTTATTAACGTAGTGTTACTCTACCAAGGTTATTACCGTAGTGTTACCAATACTAAGGTTATTACTGTAGTGTTACAATACCAAGGTTATTAACATAGTGTTACAATACCAATGTTATTAACGTAGTGTTACAATACCAAGGTTATTACCGTAGTGTTACCAATACTAAGGTTATTACTGTAGCGTTACAATACCAATGTTATTAACATAGTGTTACAATAACAAGGTTATTACCGTAGTGTTACAATACCAAGGTTATTATCGTAGTGTTACCAATACCAAGGTTATTACCGTAGTGTTACAATACCAAGGTTATTAACGTAGTGTTACAATACCAAGGTTATTACCGTAGTGTTACCAATACTAAGGATATTACTGTAGTGTTACAATACCAAGGTTATTAACATAGTGTTACAATACCAAGGTTATTACCGTAGTGTTACAATACCAAGGTTATTACTGTAGTGTTACAATACCAATGTTATTAACATACTGTTACCAATACTAAGGTTATTAACATAGTGTTACCAATACTAAGGTTATTAACATAGTGTTACCAATACTAAGGTTATTAACATAGTGTTACCAATACTAAGGTTATTAACATAGTGTTACAATACCAATGTTATTAACATAGTGTTACAATACCAAGGTTATTACTGTAGTGTTACAATACCAAGGTTATTAACATACTGTTACCAATACTAAGTTTATTAACATAGTGTTACCAATACTAAGGTTATTAACATAGTGTTACAATACCAATGTTATTAACGTAGTGTTACAATACCAAGGTTATTAACGTAGTGTTACAATACTAAGGTTATTAACATAGTGTTACAATACCAATGTTATTAACGTAGTGTTACAATACCAAGGTTATTAACGTAGTGTTACCAATACTAAGGTTATTAACATAGTGTTACAATACCAATGTTATTACTGTAGTGTTACAATACCAATGTTATTAACATAGTGTTACAATACCAAGGTTATTACCGTAGTGTTACAATACCAAGGTTATTACCGTAGTGTTACCAATACCAAGGTTATTACCGTAGTGTTACAATACCAAGGTTATTAACGTAGTGTTACAATACCAAGGTTATTACCGTAGTGTTACCAATACTAAGGATATTACTGTAGTGTTACAATACCAAGGTTATTAACATAGTGTTACAATACCAAGGTTATTACCGTAGTGTTACAATACCAAGGTTATTACTGTAGTGTTACAATACCAATGTTATTAACATACTGTTACCAATACTAAGGTTATTAACATAGTGTTACCAATACTAAGGTTATTAACATAGTGTTACCAATACTAAGGTTATTAACATAGTGTTACCAATACTAAGGTTATTAACATAGTGTTACAATACCAATGTTATTAACATAGTGTTACAATACCAAGGTTATTAACGTAGTGTTACAATACCAAGGTTATTAACATACTGTTACCAATACTAAGTTTATTAACATAGTGTTACCAATACTACGGTTATTAACATAGTGTTACAATACCAATGTTATTAACGTAGTGTTACAATACCAAGGTTATTACCGTAGTGTTACAATACTAAGGTTATTAACATAGTGTTACAATACCAATGCTATTAACGTAGTGTTACAATACCAAGGTTATTAACGTAGTGTTACAATACCAAGGTTATTACCGTAGTGTTACCAATACTAAGGTTATTAACATAGTGTTACAATACCAATGTTATTAACGTAGTGTTACATAACCAAGGTTATTACCGTAGTGCTACCAATACTAAGGTTATTAACTTAGTGTTACCAATACTAAGGTTATTCAAATAGTATAACAGGTACTACGGTTATTAACTTAGTGTTCCCAATATTAAGGTTATTAAAGTAGTGTTAGCAGTACTACGATTATTAACGTATTGTTACCAATACTAAGGTTATTAATGTAGTGTTAGCAGTACTAATGTTATTAAATTAGTGTAAAAATGTATGACAAAATTGTGGTTTATAACCAGTTCCATGATTTTGAAATATTGATTATATATTCACAACATTAAAATTTCATCTCTTCTATCACATGATCTCAATATGATAGGATCTGGCTGCAGAGCAGATGAGGATGGGGATGCTTTGCAATATTGTCCCAATGACCAAAAGTATGTGGCAATTCCTTTCGAATTCCCTGCTGTATAAAGGAACGATGTGCCTTCTGATGATGTTTATTAATGACCCTGGCATGTTTAGAGGTAGCTGCCACGTGGCTAAAGTTATGCACTGCAAACTGAGCCTGAGCCGATACACAAAGAGAGGTGGAGAGGATGGGGCGCAAAGCACCTGGTGGACATCCATATTAATGCCTTGTCTGTGTTCCTCTGCCATGAATCTCAAGGAAGTCTCAACAACTAGCTTTGACCCTTTTGAAAACATACTCTGTATGTTATGCACCATTGTGCCCATACACCTCTCTGTATCATCAAATGGACTGGGCATGTTCTTAGCTTACAATGTAGACAGTTCAGTTTTGGTAGAAAATAGGGCATTGAGTTTGAAACTCCACCTGATCTGACCTTCATGTCTCAGGTTACCCTGACTGTAAAGACAGCATTTAGGAGAAAGGACTGATTACACAATATCCTCACACTGGTGACTCACCACTGAGCAAGCTGACTTTGTAAAGAAATGGTATTGAATAGTCTGATTCACCATTTTAAATGAGACAAGACTAACTGTGGTCTTGTAATGATGAAATAGCTTTGAGAATAACCCTCATCTATTTAGCCAGGGCGCTCTTTTAAAATATTGATCTTGATAATCTTTGCAAGTGGCGCGCAATAACCCCTCTGCCTTTGGAAACCTAATCCTATTTTCTTCTCACTCGGGCAGACGCTTCTACACATGAAGGAGATCCTTGCAACTTTCATGTTGCACATCAAAAAGGGAACAGTTCGAGATTCCCCATCTGCAGGAGAACGTGTACTGCTCCTGCCTCAAGGCCACAACGACACTGCTCGCCCGTTTCAAAGTGAACACCGGGGGGAGGGGGCGCAGAGAGAGTCAACTCACCACCACTGAGGCAGCAAGCTTAATTACCTTTACACACCAATAGAAATGCCTGTAATAGGCAGAAAATGCTCTCCTTACCCACGTTCAGGCTCATAATTGCTCATTTTCACTGTGCCTTTCTAAGTAAAGACTGTCATGTGGACGAGCTGGGGAATACAAAGATGTTTGATTTTTGGAGGTGGTGGTGTGCGTGTTTGTGATGGTCAGACCACTGTAGAGTTGAATAGAGTTGAAACACACACAGGAAACAGTAGGCACCCTAAGGAGTATCTGTCCCTCTTTGGTGTTTAGTACACACACAGACGTGTACATGCATGGGTTGTGAACATATGTCGTTTTTTTTTGTAAAACTAACTTCAAGGTTCATGGCATCATATGCATCTTGCATTTAAATAAAAGGGATGGCAGGGTGTCTGTTTTTCCAACATAATTCCCATACTCGAGCATTGCAATGGACATTTGTGGCACAAGTTTAACGATTTCTTTGTGAAAACTCAAAACACAGGGTCCAAAAACTATGGCTCATCAAAAAATGCCTCTCGTACATAGCCCTAACCCTAATCCTAGCATTTTTTATGAAATGAGCCCTTGAAGTAGGTACTATGTGGTGGAACTGCTTACACACCTGCTGCTATAAAGAATAACAAGTAGCAAAACGCATGACAATCTTCTGAAGAGGACGAAACATGCACTGTGCAAAATAGCAAACAGAAAAACCAGGAGGTTTTGTTGCAAACATAGTCCCACCGCCACTGATAGCTTTGACAGTAAACATAATGGCACAGCCACTGATATCTTTGACAGTAAACATAATCCCACAGAAACTGATATCTTTGACAGTAAACATAATCCCACAGAAACTGATATCTTTGACAGTAAACATAATCCCACATCCACTGATAGTTTTGACAGTAAACATAATCCCACATCCACTGATAGTTTTGACAGTAAACATAATCCCACATCCACTGATAGTTTTGACAGTAAACATAATCCCACATCCACTGATAGCTTTGACAGTAAACATATCCCACATCCACTGAAAGCTTTGACAGTAAACATAATCCCACATCCACTGATAGCTTTGACAGTAAACATAATCCCACATCCACTGATAGCTTTGACAGTAAACATAATCCCACATCCACTGATAGCTTTGACAGTAAACATAATCCCACATCCACTGATAGCTTTGACAGTAAACATAATCCCACATCCACTGATAGTTTTGACAGTAAACATAATCCCACATCCACTGATAGCTTTGACAGTAAACATAATCCCACATCCACTGATGGCTTTGACAGTAAACATAATCCCACATCCACTGATAGTTTTGACAGTAAACATAATCCCACATCCACTGATAGTTTTGACAGTAAACATAATCCCACAGGCTCTGATAGCTTTGACAGTAAACATAATCCCACATCCACTGATAGCTTTGACAGTAAACATAATCCCACATCCACTGATAGTTTTGACAGTAAACATAATCCCACATCCACTGATAGCTTTGACAGTAAACATAATCCCACATCCACTGATAGCTTTGACAGTAAACATAATCCCACATCCACTGATAGTTTTGACAGTAAACATAATCCCACATCCACTGATGGCTTTGATAGTAAACATAATCCCACATCCACTGAAAACTTTGACAGTAAACATATCCCACATCCACTGATAGCTTTGACAGTAAACATAATCCCACATCCACTGAAAGCTTTGGCAGTAAATTGTCCACTGACATGTAAAGAAGTAGTCTCACAGCTAGAAAAACATGTTGCTCAAAATCACAAGAAGAAAGCCGTCCGCAGAAATGTGCAGTGTGAAATAGTAAAAGATCTGCAGTTAGACTAACAGACCAACTCTTTCTCTGTCCCTATTTTGACACAGATTCATGACTGCTTCCAATGCCACCCCATCTCAGTTTTTATAACATACTTTTTTTTGGAATAGGGTAATGATACAGGTCTGCTTAGATGTTTTTTAAGAGTATGGTTAGAGCCACATATTTCTTTATTCACCTAAAATATAACCTACCCTCCTTTTGATGAATTAGATAAGAACAGTCATTCCTTATCACGGTTCCCTTTAACAACAGCCCCATCTCACTATGATGTCACATTCTAAATAAAGAGTTGTTTGAGGGAGGTAAACACAAGTGCTAGCAGAGAGAAAGACAGTATAATATTATGTCAACACTGAACTGTTTGGTTCCCTTTAGTTGCTCTGGTTGTAAAATGCATACAATAATATGAAATGCACGTTTTCTAGTTTGTCATTTTTACTGGAGAAGGCCCACAAAATAATTTGTCAATCATTCTCTGTTGACAAGTATTTACCATCCTTTCCAATGTGGCAAGCAGCGTTCTGTTTACAAGGTGACGCAATAGTGAAATAGAGTTATTAAGTTACATATAATGGCTCTGGAGTGGAAGGCAGAAATCACTGCAATGCAACAAAGGAAAGTTAAATAAAGGTGCCACAGTTCTCTAGCTCAGCTACAAGGTTTGTATTTGACAGGGATGTGAGCTGAGGGGGTGAGAACTAGCAAGTAGCTCACTAATGACTAGCCATTGTTACACTTGTCTCCCATTAAGACAGGGTTATGCAGCCACCCACAAATCAGCTCCCGTAATATGCCTCATCCGTCCCTCTATTTGTTGAACGCACATTGATGAGAAATAAAGTTCTCGACATGAACTCTGGGCCTCATAAAACTAACTGATTGTCCAACCTACGCAGTCCAGGCAAGTGCTTGGCGTGGACCTCTGCGCCTCCCAACGTGACACATCGTCCTAATGTTTCTTCTGCTATCCTCTCCGAGGTGATGATGATTGGGGAGGAGAGTGGTGATCAGAGAGAGAGTAAGGCAGAGAGAAAATGAGCGCTCATCTTAGGGTTGAGGATGGTGTTGTTCTCCACGCTGCCTTGTCCAGATCCCACAGCATAGGTCATCTTGTTTTCTATAATGAAGCCCAGAGGCAGTGCGAATGGAAATGCCCCAATTAGACACTTTTATTCAAATGTACACAACAGTTCTATGAGACTTTGGCGAAAATAGCGTTTCTCATTCTGAAAACAAAACCCTGTGTTTATCATCTATACCCTTCAAACTCAACTCTGGATCACGAAGACAGTTCCACTGCATTTTTTCCATTGTTGCCCTCTAATCAGGGACTAATTTTGACATGGGTCACCAGGTGGGTTCAATTGATAATCAGGTGGAACAGAAAACCAGCAGGCGCTGGACCTCGTTGGGAAAGAGTTGAATATCCCTGAACTATACTGTATAAAGTATTCTATATATTCTGTCTGTTGATTCTGTTTACTGTGACATCAATATTACACCAAATCTAATTCTGGGTATATGTAACTGTGCTTGGCGAATAAAGGTGATTCTGTGACCTTCTCAATAATGTGGCAAGCAGAAGAGGAAGCAGGGAATTCCGGGAGGTGGGCTGCCTGGCAGGGTTGTGGATCGGTTGAGCACCGTGTTAAGGTCAGTGATGGTATTTGGAGGTGGTTTGGAGTATACTTTGCGGAGCAAGTGAGGTAAGGAGGATGAAGTTTATATTTTCTTAATGAGAGGATGTCCTCATTGTGCCTCATCTCTACATATACCTTGTGAATGAGGGCATTACCAACCCCACATTTCACATCTTTATTTTCCCTGAGTTTATTCTCCACACATTCTCCCTGCAGAGTCTTGGGCATCAGCGTACCAACCCCTGCTACCAACTGACACTTAGTGCCCAAAACCTTCCCCCAGGGGGGTTGCTGTAGCTAAAATGCAAGCTGATCTATTATTAATCGGATGCAAGTGCTTATTTGCATGCCTGTTGATGTATCGATTCAGTCATGTGAAGCGCACAAAAAGGCTGGAGGGAGTCGTTTTTCTAATTTGCACCCCCTCACCCATCCCATTCCACGCATTCCCTCGGCGTCTGTCTGTCAAGACCCATTTTCCTGCCCCCAGCGAAAAACAAAGTCACAGTTTCCGCTTCAGCACAAAATCATTTCAAACAGATAGGGCCTTACATGCTCTGAATTACTTTGATGAATTACAAACGTCCATCTCTTCTATTTGATTTTAGGTAACACTACATTATTTTGGGATTTTTTTAAATTTAACCTTTATCTAACTATGCAAGTCAGTTAAGAACAAAATCGCATTTACAATGACAGCATACCCCAGATAACACTGTGCAAATTGTGCACCACCCTATGAGAGTCCCAATCACAGCTGGATGTGAACCAAGGACTGTAGTGACACCTCCTTGCACTGAGATGCAGTGCCTTAGACCACTGCGCCACTCAGGTAACCTTAGGAACAAAGCACGAATGCCCTGAACCTAACATGGAAAACATAGCCTTTATGTACACCTGAAATCAACGCATTAATGCATGAATGCATGAAATTGACTTCCGGCGCCGACAGAGATGGCCGCCTCGCTTCGCGTTCCTAGGAAACTATGCAGTTTTTTGTTTTTTTACGTGTTATTTCTTACACTAGTACCCCAGGTCATCTTAGGTTTCATTACATACAGCCGAGAAGAACTACTGAATATAAGATCAGCGTCAACTCACCATCAGTACGACCAAGAATATGTTTTTCGCGATGCGGATCCTGTGTTCTGCCTTACAACCAGTGTAACCGAGTGGATCACATGCAGCGACCAAAAAAAAAAAAAAGACTCAGAAAAAGAGGGAAACGAAGCGGTCTTCTGGTCAGACTCCGGAGACGGGCACATCGTGCACCACTCCCTAGCATTCTTCTTGCCAATGTCCAGTCTCTTGACAACAAGGTTGATGAAATCCGAGCAAGGGTAGCATTCCAGAGGGACATCAGAGACTGTAACGTTCTCTGCTTCACGGAGACATGGCTAACTGGAGAGACGCAATCCGAAGCGGTGCAGCCAGCGGGTTTCTCCACGCATCGCGCCGACAGAAACAAACATCTTTCTGGTAAGAAGACGGGCGGGGGCGTATGCCTTATGGCCAACGTGACATGGTGTGATGAAAGAAACATACAGGAACTCAAATCCTTCTGTTCACCTGATTTAGAATTCCTCACAATCAAATGTAGACCGCATTATCTACCAAGAGAATTCTCTTCGATTATAATCACAGCCGTATATATCCTCCCCCCAAGCAGACACATCGATGGCTCTGAACGAACTTTATTTAACTCTCTGCAAACTGGAAACGATTTATCCGGAGGCTGCATTCATTGTAGCTGGGGATTTTAACAAGGCTAATCTGAAAACAAGACTCCCTAAATTTTATCAGCATATCGATTGCGCAACCAGGGGTGGAAAGACCCTAGATCATTGTTACTCTAACTTCCGCGACGCATATAAGGCCCTGCCCCGCCCCCCTTTCGGAAAAGCTGACCACGACTCCATTTTGTTGATCCCTGCCTACAGACAGAAACTAAAACAAGAAGCTCCCACGCTGAGGTCTGTCCAACGCTGGTCCGACCAAGCTGACTCCACACTCCAAGACTGCTTCCATCACGTGGACTGGGAGATGTTTCGTATTGCGTCAGACAACAACATTGACGAATACGCAGATACGGTGTGCGAGTTCATTAGAACGTGCGTTGAAGATGTCGTTCCCATAGCAACGATTAAAACATTCCCTAACCAGAAACCGTGGATTGATGGCAGCATTCGTGTGAAACTGAAGGCACGAACCACTGCTTTTAATCAGGGCAAGGTGTCTGGTAACATGACTGAATACAAACAGTGCAGCTACTCCCTCCGCAAGGCTATCAAACAAGCTAAGCGCCAGTACAGAGACAAAGTAGAATCTCAATTCAACGGCTCAGACACAAGAGGCATGTGGCAGGGTCTACAGTCAATCACGGACTACAGGAAGAAACCCAGCCCAGTCACGGACCAGGATGTCTTGCTCCCAGGCAGACTAAATAACTTTTTGCCCGCTTTGAGGACAATACAGTGCCACTGACACGGCCTGCAACGGAAACATGCGGTCTCTCCTTCACTGCAGCCGAAGTGAGTAAGACATTTAAACGTGTTAACCCTCGCAAGGCTGCAGGCCCAGATGGCATCCCCAGCCGCGCCCTCAGAGCATGCGCAGACCAGCTGGCCGGTGTGTTTACGGACATATTCAATCAATCCCTATACCAGTCTGCTGTTCCCACATGCTTCAAGAGGGCCACCATTGTTCCTGTTCCCAAGAAAGCTAAGGTAACTGAGCTAAACGACTACCGCCCCGTAGCACTCACATCCGTCATCATGAAGTGCTTTGAGAGACTAGTCAAGGACCACATCACCTCCACCCTACCTGACACCCTTGACCCACTCCAATTTGCTTACCGCCCAAATAGGTCCACAGACGATGCAATCTCAACCACACTGCACACTGCCCTAACCCATCTGGACAAGAGGAATACCTATGTGAGAATGCTGTTCATCGACTACAGCTCGGCATTCAACACCATAGTACCCTCCAAGCTCGTCATCAAGCTCGAGACCCTGGGTCTCGACCCCGCCCTGTGCAACTGGGTACTGGACTTCCTGACGGGCCGCCCCCAGGTGGTGAGGGTAGGCAACAACATCTCCTCCCCGCTGATCCTCAACACTGGGGCCCCACAAGGGTGCGTTCTGAGCCCTCTCCTGTACTCCCTGTTCACCCACGACTGCGTGGCCATGCACGCCTCCAACTCAATCATCAAGTTTGCGGACGACACAACAGTGGTAGGCTTGATTACCAACAACGACGATACGGCCTACAGGGAGGAGGTGAGGGCCCTCGGAGTGTGGTGTCAGGAAAATAACCTCACACTCAACGTCAACAAAACTAAGGAGATGATTGTGGACTTCAGGAAACAGCAGAGGGAACACCCCCATCCACATCGATGGAACAGTAGTGGAGAGGGTAGCAAGTTTTAAGTTCCTCGGCATACACATCACAGACAAACTGAATTGGTCCACTCACACAGACAGCATCGTGAGGAAGGCGCAGCAGCGCCTCTTCAACCTCAGGAGGCTGAAGAAATTCGGCTTGTCACCAAAAGCACTCACAAACTTCTACAGATGCACAATCGAGAGCATCCTGGCGGGCTGTATCACCGCCTGGTATGGCAACTGCACCGCCCTCAACCGTAAGGCTCTCCAGAGGGTAGTGAGGTCTGCACAACGCATCACTGGGGGCAAACTACCTGCCCTCCAGGACACCTACACCACCCGATGCTACAGGAAGGCCATAAAGATCATCAAGGACATCAACCACCCGAGCCACTGCCTGTTCACCCCGCTGTCATCCAGAAGGCGAGGTCAGTACAGGTGCATCAAAGCTGGGACCGAGAGACTGAAAAACAGCTTCTATCTCAAGGCCATCAGACTGTTAAACAGCCACCACTAACATTGAGTGGCTACTGCCAACACACTGTCAATGACACTGACTCTACTCCAGCCACTTTAATCATGGGAATTGATGGGAAATGATGTAAATATATCACTAGCCACTTTAAACAATGCTACCTTATATAATGTTACTTACCCTACATTATTCATCTCATATGCATACGTTGATACTGTACTCTATATCATCGACTGCATCCTTATGTAATACATGTATCACTAGCCACTTTAACTATGCCACTTAGTTTACATACTTATCTCATATGTATATACTGTACTCGATATCATCTACTGTATCTTGCCTATGCTGCTCTGTACCATCACTCATTCATATATCCTTATGTACATATTCTTTATCCCCTTACACTGTGTTATAAGACAGTAGTTTTTTTGGAATTGTTAGTTAGATTACTTGTTCGTTATTACTGCATTGTCGGAACTAGAAGCACAAGCATTTCGCTACACTCGCATTAACATCTGCTAACCATGTGTATGTGACAAATAAAATTTGATTTGATTTGATTTGATTTTGATTTGAAAAACAGGAGACATTAAGAGAAATAATTTCAATGCAATTGCTGCAGGTCAGTGTGATGGGTTGGGTCTGGAATTTGAATGAAGGGCTTGAAAGGGTCAGAATGAAGTGAGAACTCCAGCTTTGTGGTAGGGCCACTGTAAACGAATGAGGCGGGTAGGTTTTCCATGGAGTCCACCCACACTTAGCCCTGCTGCTCACCCCTGAGGTCACTCTCATCTGAAGCCCCTCTGGGTCTGTAGAAGCAACTTATCCTGTTGGTAATGGTAGCTTATACATTTATTGACCTTCTTCCTCTGATCCTCTCAACTATTTGCAAGTCTTTTCAATTTCTTGACTTTTGCCTCCTTCGCCTCAAGAACTCCAACTATCTGGTATATTACAATGCACGACGCAGTATTGAAAGCACGCACATGTGTGATAAGATATACAATGTGTGTGTACAGGGAGCTTGCAAGCAAATCCACAAACAAACACACAGACACAAACACACAGAAATATCCGAAGTAAGAGCGCAGGTTGCCTCCAGATCCATGCAGACACGATATTGACCACCCTCTGTGCTGGTGCAGATAACTCCCTTCTCCTTCCTTCCCTCCCTCCCTCCCTCCCTTTCTCACTCCATTCCTCTCTCCTCATTTTCCCTCATTCCCAGGAAGCTGATGCATTGGGCCATGCACCACAGGGATACTCTCCACCACCCCTGCCAGCTCATCCCTGTCTGGTCCTGGAAGATATTACCCCACCCTCCCCGTTCCACCCTCCCCTTCTCTCTTATCTCCCCCAGCGTGCTTACAGCTGGCCCTCCTCTATCCATACCTCTCTTAAGGACCCAGCCCACGAGAAAGCATGCCTTTGCTTTATAGTCCCAACATCTGCTTGCTGTCTCCTGTGGTTGAGCGAGCACAAGCTGACTTTTCTGTTACACCGGGCCAAGTTAGGCTCCGGTCTGTTCCTAAGTCTGTGTAATTAAAGCACTGCATTGCCTGCATTGAGAGTGGGTGACCTGAACCTAGGTAACACACAGAGCGGGTGACCAGAACCTAGGTAACACACAGAGGGGGTGACCTGAACCTAGGTAACACACAGAGGGGGTGACCTGAACCTAGGTAACACACAGAGGGGGTGACCTGAGCCTAGGTAACACGCAGAGGGGGTGACCTGAACCTAGGTAACACGCAGAGGGGGTGACCAGAACCTAGGTAACACACAGAGGGGGTGACCTGAACCTAGGTAACACACAGAGGGGGTGACCTGAACCTAGGTTACACACAGAGGGGGTGACCAGAACCTAGGTAAACACAGAGGGGGTGACCTGAACCTAGGTAACACACAGAGGGGGTGACCTGAACCTAGGTAACACACAGAGGGGGTGACCAGAACCTAGGTAACACACAGAGGGGGTGACGAGAACCTAGGTAACACACAGAGGGGGTGACCTGAACCTAGGTAGAACACAGAGGGGGTGACCTGAACCTAGGTAACACACAGAGGGGGTGACCTGAACCTAGGTAACACACAGAGGGGGTGACCAGAACCTAGGTAACACACAGAGGGGGTGACCTGAACCTAGGTAGAAAACATAGGGAGTGACCTGAACCTAGGTAGAAAACATAGGGAGTGACCTGAACCTAGGTAGAAAACATAGGGAGTGACCTGAACCTAGGTAGAAAACATAGGGAGTGACCTGAACCTAGGTAGAAAACATAGGGAGTGACCTGAACCTAGGTAGAATACATAGGGAGTGACCTGAACCTAGGTAGAAAACATAGGGAGTGACCTGAACCTAGGTAGAAAACAGCCCAGAAAAATAAATATGAATAGATAGCATTGGGATACCAGAGTGGATGCTAGGATATTGGAGAGGTTGCTGCCCACTTTAAAATCAATAAAAGGTCATCGATAGTTAAGGTCAACTTTCAGGTGTAGCAGAACAGCATGGGGTGCACACTTCAGTGATTTGGTGGTGAAACATTTGACATGACTTATTCACACAAAGGAGTGATGCTCTTTACCCCCTGTGGAGTGCACGGTCACTACAAGTCATGGAGTCTTTTGTTGTGGTTTATTGTTCAATTACTTTCCTCTGATTTTCATCTTTTAATCTTGGTTCTGCTGCTGCCGCCAATTCCTATTTTATATTCCCCGATGTATCTTCTCTTCTCTTTTGTAGTCCTTATATTATTATCAGTGGGAGCCACTCCATTCCTGCCCTCATCCTCCATCAGAGGGCTTGCACTTGACTGGACCCATGCTCATATCCTTCCACATACATCCTATCCTTTTCAAATGTCAAGCGAAAGGGCAGCCTTAATCCCAGACTTCCCCAGATGAAAATCACAGGGAGATGTTCGGTTGGACGCCACATGCTTTATCACGCACCATTACAGGGGTTACCAGGTGGTCCGAGGCAGATGCAGCCAACTAAGCATGTACCCTGGGTTTCCTTTTTCAATAACATTTTGTCTGTTCACAGCCTGGGGAATTAACTTGACACTCTGACTTCACAAGCAGAGCAAGTGATATTCCTTCCTCGAGACTATCAATATCAAATCAAACCAAATAAAAATCTAATTGTACTTGTCACATGCTTCGTAAACAACAGATGTGGAAATGCTTACTTACAGGCCTTTAGCAGTCTTATAGCTTGGGGGTGGAAGCTGTTCAGGGTTGTGATTGGTTCCAGACTTGGTGCATTGGTACCACTTGCCGTGCGGTAGCAGAGAGAGCTGGAGTCTTTGACAATTTTAAGGGCCTTCCTCTGACACCGCCTGGTATAGATGTCCTTGATTTCAGGGAGCTCGGCCCCAGTGATGTACTGGTCCATACGCATTACCCTCTGTAGCGCCTTGCGGTCGTATGCCAAGCAGTTGCAATGATACAGCCAGCCAAGATGCTCTCAATGGTGGAGTTGTAGAACTTTTTGAGGATCTGAGGGCCCATGCCAAATCTTTTCAGCATTCGGAGGTTTGCAGAGGCGTTGCCGTGCCCTTTTCACGACTGTGTTGGTGTGTTTGGACCATGATAAATCCTTAGTGATACGGACACAGAGGAACTCGAAACTCTCGTCCCTCTCCACTACAGCTCCGTTGATGTAAATGGGGGCGTGCTCAGCCCTCTGTTCCCTGTAGTCCAAGATCAGCTCCTTTGTCTTGCTGACATTGAGGGAGAAGTTGTTCTCTGACCTCTTCCCCATAGGCTGTCTCGTCCTCATTGGTGATCAGATCTACCACCGTTATGTCGTAGGCAAACTTAATGCTGGTGTTGGAGTAGTGCTCATATCCTGTACCAGATCATGATGCTATGGAGACTAGGATGGGAGTGCAGCGATGAGACAAGATCGTAACTAGCAATTGGATATCACAAAAAAAAATCCCTTCACTGGTACTAAGGGGCATAGCCCAAAACATGAAAAACAGCCCTAGATCATTATTGCTCCTCCACCAAACTTTACTGTTGGCACTATGCATAGGTGCAGGTAGCGTTCTCCTGGCATCCGCCAAACCCATATTCGTCCATCGGACTGACAGATGGTTAAGCGTGATTCATCACTCCAGAGAATGTGTTTCCAATGGCGTTGAGCTTTACACCTCTCCAGCCGACGCTTGGCATTGCACATGGCGATCTTAGTCTTGTGTGTGGCTAGTTGGCCATGGAAACCCATTTCATGAAACTCCCGACAAACAGTTCTTGTGCTGACATTGCTTCAAGTTGGAATGTGGTAGTGAGTGTTGCAACCGAGGATAGATTTTTACGCTCGTTTTTTACGCTATTCGGTATTCCCGTTCTGTGAGCTTGTGTGGCCTACCACTTCACAGCTGAGCCGTTGGTGCTCCTAGACAAATTCACTTCACAATAACAGCGTTTACAGTTGACCGGGGCTGCTCTAGCATGGCAGAATTTTCATGAACAGATTTGTTGGAAAGGTGGCATCCTATGACATTGCCACGTTGAAAGTCACTGACCTCTTCAGTAAAGCCATTCTATTGCCAATGTTCTTTATGGAGATTGCATGGCTTTGTGCTCGATTTTATACTGGACAAAGGACAAGAAGGTAGAGACAACAATGCATCACGCAAAGCAGTCACAACTGTCAGTAAGAGTGTCCATGATTGAGTCTTTGAATGAAGAGGTTGAGATAAAACTGTCTAGTTTGAGTGTTTGCGCAGCTCTTTCCAGTCACTAGCTGCAGCGAACTAAAAAGACAAGTGACCCAGGAATGTGTGTGCTTTGGGGACCTTTAACAGAATGTGACTGGCAGAATGGGTGTTGTATGTGGAGGATGAGCGCAGCAGTAGATATCTCAGATAGGGGGAGAGAGGCCTAAGAAGGTTTTATAAATGAGCATCAACCAGTGGGTCTTGCGACGGGTTTAAAGAGGTGACCAGTTTACAGAGGAGTATAGAGTGCAGTGATGTGTTCTATACGGAGCATTGGTGGCATTTCTGATGGCTGAATGGTAAAGAACATCTAGCCGCTCGAGAGCACCCTTACCTGCCAAATTATAAATTATGTCTCCTTAATCATGTGTAACAGTATAGCTTCCGTCCCTCTCCTCGCCCCTACCTGGGCACGAACCAGGGACCCTCTGCACGAACCTGGGACTCTATGCACACATCAACAACTGACACCCACGAAGCATCGTTACCCATCTCTCCACAAAAGCCACGGCCCTTGCAGAGCAAGGGGAAGAACTACTTCAAGGTCTCAGAACGAGTGACATCACCGATTGAAACGCTATTAGCGCGCACCACCGCTAACTAGCTAGCCATTTCACATCGGTTACACATGGGTAGGATGTTCATCTGAATCAGGGTTAGTTTGGCAGCTGGGATGAAAGAGGAGCGATTACGATAGAGGAAACCATGTCTAGATTTAACCTTAGCCTGCAGATTTGATGTGTGCTGGGAGAAGGACAGTGTACCGTCTAGCCATACTTCCAGTACTTGTATGAGGTGACTACCTCAAGCTCTAAACCCTCAGAGGTTGTAATAACACCTGTGGGGAGAGGGACATTCTTCTTTCCAAACCACAAGTAGAAATGTTCATCCATCTCAAGGTTAGTGATGGCTGCTCTAATGTCCAGAAACTCTTTTCAGTCATAGGAAACAATGGCAGAAATATTATGTACAAAAAAAGTTAAGATCAGCAGACTACCACACAAAGTAGTAGTATTGGTCAGGAGCCCAAAAAATGGCTGCCATACATTCCAGCTCCATTCTGTGCATTATCTCACAACCATCTTTTAACCCTTTTTATGTGTTTTCAGACGTCCTGCAATTATGATATAATATGATTTTAATCAGGCAGTCTTTCATTTCCCTCTGCCTTTACGATTCATGTTGGTCTTTGTTAAGAGTGTGGGCCTTTGGCTTTCATGTCTAGCAACTGTAATTGACATGTAGAGAAAAGGAGGAATTGTAGGTTTCTGAGCTCAGTGTGATCCAAATGATTCATGCCGCAGCGAGAAAATGACTGAAATTAGCCAAGCTTCCCTCACAACTCCTGCTGCTAACACTGGCAGCAGAACTGACAAACATCGAGGTTGAGAAAGAGTGAAAGAGAGAGTGAGAGAGATAATTTAGTATTTCTTTAAATATCTGTGGGTACATCTTCCTATTCTAAATCAATAATTTGTACCATTATTATAACATTGTGCCACCAGGGAGTGGTAACACCAATTAGACATTTTAGATAATTAAGGATTTATTTTAAATGTAGGCCATGTATGCTCAAATCTAAGGTCATCAATAATTTAAAAAATTAAAATAAATTGTTTGCCACTGAATAGAATTCTTAAGATCCTTGTATATCTTTGTGATCAGTGATTTTCAAGGTGGTAACACCAATGACATAAAACTGAGGGACACACAGGTCACACTTTATTTGGATAGTCTGCATTGTCCATCTGTAGATGCTCTACTTGGCCATACTATCAACAAACTATCTGATGATAAGCAACTGGTTGCTAAGGTTAGAGTTAGCTTTACTGTAAGGTTTAGAATAAGGGTTAGGGTAAGTGTAAGGGTTAAGGCTAAGGGTTAAGTTTCGGGTTAGGAAAAGGGATTACGTCTTGAGCTAGGGCTAGGGCTTAGGGTTAGTAGATAAATCAAATCAAATCAAATTTTATTTGTCACATACACATGGTTAGCAGATGTTAATGCGAGTGTAGCGAAATGCTTGTGCTTCTAGTTCCGACAATGCAGTAATAACGAGCAAGTAATCTAACTAACAATTCCAAAAAAAACTACTGTCATACACAGTGTAAGGGGATAAAGAATATGTACATAAGGATATATGAATGAGTGATGGTACAGAGCAGCATAGGCAAGATACAGTAGATGATATCGAGTACAGTATATACATATGAGATAAGTATGTAAACCAAGTGGCATAGTTAAAGTGGCTAGTGATACATGTATTACATAAGGATGCAGTCGATGATATAGAGTACAGTATCAACGTATGCATATGAGATGAACAATGTAGGGTAAGTAACATTATATAAGGTAGCATTGTTTAAAGTGGCTAGTGATATATTTACATCATTTCCCATCAATTCCCATGATTAAAGTGGCTGGAGTAGAGTCAGTGTCATTGACAGTGTGTTGGCAGTAGCCACTCAGTGTTAGTGGTGGCTGTTTAACAGTCTGATGGCCTTGAGATAGAAGCTGTTTTTCAGTCTCTCGGTCCCAGCTTTGATGCACCTGTACTGACCTCGCCTTCTGGATGGCAGCGGGGTGAACAGGCAGTGGCTCGGGTGGTTGATGTCCTTGATGATCTTTATGGCCTTCCTGTAGCATTGGGTGGTGTAGGTGTCCTGGAGGGCAGGTAGTTTGCCCCCGGTGATGCGTTGTGCAGACCTCACTACCCTCTGGAGAGCATTACGGTTGAGGGCGGTGCAGTTGCCATACCAGGCGGTGATACAGCCCGCCAGGATGCTCTCGATTGTGCATCTGTAGAAGTTTGTGAGTGCTTTTGGTGACAAGCCGAATTTCTTCAGCCTCCTGAGGTTGAAGAGGCGCTGCTGCGCCTTCCTCACGATGCTGTCTGTGTGAGTGGACCAATTCAGTTTGTCTGTGATGTGTATGCCGAGGAACTTAAAACTTGCTACCCTCTTCACTACTGTTCCATCAATGTGGATGGGGGGGTGTTCCCTCTGCTGTTTCCTGAAGTCCACAATCATCTCCTTAGTTTTGTTGACGTTGAGTGTGAGGTTATTTTCCTGACACCACACTCCGAGGGCCCTCACCTCCTCCCTGTAGGCCGTCTCGTCGTTGTTGGTAATCAAGCCTACCACTGTTGTGTCGTCCGCAAACTTGATGATTGAGTTGGAGGCGTGCATGGCCGCGCAGTCGTGGGTGAACAGGGAGTACAGGAGAGGGCTCAGAACGCACCCTTGTGGGGCCCCAGTGTTGAGGATCAGCGGGGAGGAGATGTTGTTGCCTACCCTCACCACCTGGGGCGGCCCGTCAGGAAGTCCAGTACCCAGTTGCACAGGGCGGGGTCGAGACCCAGGGTCTCGAGCTTGATGACGAGCTTGGAGGGTACTATGGTGTTGAATGCCGAGCTGTAGTCGATGAACAGCATTCTCACATAGGTATTCCTCTTGTCCAGATGGGTTAGGGCAGTGTGCAGTGTGGTTGAGATTGCATCGTCTGTGGACCTATTTGGGCGGTAAGCAAATTGGAGTGGGTCAAGGGTGTCAGGTAGGGTGGAGGTGATATGGACCTTGACTAGTCTCTCAAAGCACTTCATGATGACGGATGTGAGTGCTACGGGGCGGTAGTCGTTTAGCTCAGTTACCTTAGCTTTCTTGGGAACAGGAACAATGGTGGCCTTCTTGAAGCATGTGGGAACAGCAGACTGGTATAGGGATTGATTGAATATGTCCGTAAACACACCGGCCAGCTGGTCTGCGCATGCTCTGAGGGCGCGGCTGGGGATGCCGTCTGGGCCTGCAGCCTTGCGAGGGTTAACACATTTAAATGTCTTACTCACTTCGGCTGCAGTGAAGGAGAGACCGCATGTTTCCGTTGCAGGCCGTGTCAGTGGCACTGTATTGTCCTCAAAGCGGGCAAAAAGTTATTTAGTCTGCCTGGGAGCAAGACATCCTGGTCCGTGACTGGGCTGGGTTTCTTCCTGTAGTCCGTGATTGACTGTAGACCCTGCCACATACCTCTTGTGTCTGAGCCGTTGAATTGAGATTCTACTTTGTCTCTGTACTGGCGCTTAGCTTGTTTGATAGCCTTGCGGAGGGAATAGCTGCACTGTTTGTATTCAGTCATGTCACCAGACACCTTGCCCTGATTAAAAGCAGTGGTTCGTGCCTTCAGTTTCACACGAATGCTGCCAGCAATCCACGGTTTCTGGTTAGGGAATGTTTTAATCGTTGCTATGGGAACGACATCTTCAACGCACGTTCTAATGAACTCGCACACCGTATCAGCGTATTCGTCAATGTTGTTGTCTGACGCAATACGAAACATCTCCCAGTCCACGTGATGGAAGCAGTCTTGGAGTGTGGAGTCAGCTTGGTCGGACCAGCGTTGGACAGACCTCAGCGTGGGAGCTTCTTGTTTTAGTTTCTGTCTGTAGGCAGGGATCAACAAAATGGAGTCGTGGTCAGCTTTTCCGAAAGGGGGCGGGGCAGGGCCTTATATGCGTCGCGGAAGTTAGAGTAACAATGATCCAGGGTCTTTCCACCCCTGGTTGCGCAATCGATATGCTGATAAAATTTAGGGAGTCTTGTTTTCAGATTAGCCTTGTTAAAATCCCCAGCTACAATGAATGCAGCCTCCGGATAAATCGTTTCCAGTTTGCAGAGAGTTAAATAAAGTTCGTTCAGAGCCATCGATGTGTCTGCTTGGGGGGATATATACGGCTGTGATTATAATCGAAGAGAATTCTCTTGGTAGATAATGCGGTCTACATTTGATTGTGAGGAATTCTAAATCAGGTGAACAGAAGGATTTGAGTTCCTGTATGTTTCTTTCATCACACCATGTCACGTTGGCCATAAGACATACGCCCCCGCCCCTCTTCTTACCAGAAAGATGTTTGTTTCTGTCGGCGCGATGCGTGGAGAAACCCGCTGGCTGCACCGCTTCGGATTGCGTCTCTCCAGTGAGCCATGTTTCCGTGAAGCAAAGAACGTTACAGTCTCTGATGTCCCTCTGGAATGCTACCCTTGCTCGGATTTCATCAACCTTGTTGTCAAGAGACTGGACATTGGCAAGAAGAATGCTAGGGAGTGGTGCACGATGTGCCCGTCTCCGGAGTCTGACCAGAAGACCGCTTCGTTTCCCTCTTTTTCTGAGTCGTTTTTTTTTTTTTGGTCGCTGCATGTGATCCACTCGGTTACACTGGTTGTAAGGCAGAACACAGGATCCGCATCGCGAAAAACATATTCTTGGTCGTACTGATGGTGAGTTGACGCTGATCTTATATTCAGTAGTTCTTCTCGGCTGTATGTAAAGAAACCTAAGATGACCTGGGGTACTAGTGTAAGAAATAACACGTAAAAAAACAAAAAAACTGCATAGTTTCCTAGGAACGCGAAGCGAGGCGGCCATCTCTGTCGGCGCCGGAAGTAGTTGAAATGTTACTGATATTAAAGTGCTACTGACAGATGTTATGCTAGTAAAACATGTAGGTGTGTAACGGTTGTTGGAAGAAGGTGTGGACCAAGTTGCAGAGTGGTACGTGTTCATGATTATTTAATAGAACAGAACACTGAATGACAAAAACAACAAAGAGAACGAAATGAAACCGAAACAGTTCTGTTTGGTGCAGATACAAAAACAGAAAACATAGAACAAAACAGAATGCCAACCCAACTCACGCCCTGACCAAACCAAAATAGAGACATAAAAAGGATCTTTAAGGTCAGGGCATGACAAGTTTTAATAGCTTTATTTGTTTTTACTGATCTATACAATATACTACATTGTTTTGTTTACTGTCTAGGATTTCAAATAATAGATAGATATATCTAAATCCACAAAATGTCACTACACCTTTACACATCACCCTTGGTTACAACACAAAGATGCGCAAACACACACACACACACACACACACACACACACACACACACACACACACACACACACACACACACACACACACACACACACACACACACACACACACACACACACACACACAGAGGATACTGAACATTAATGTGAGGACCCTGCCATCTTAAAGAGGAGGAATGAGAAAAAAATCCCCTTTAATTTTTGAGGCAAGATGTTTGACCTTTCTTAGTATCTTCCACCCTGCGCCTTTCATCAACTTGGCAGATACAGCCTCCTCGCCAACAAGAGACCAATTTGAATCTCCATTTAATAGGACCATAACTTTCCTTACAGGTAATAAACTCTTTTACTCTCTACCCAGGAAAGATGCTGATGGGGTCTTTTTTCTTCAGAGGAACACATTTAATGGCCCGTTCTCCCAAATAAATAATATGATGATGAAACAACCATTTTCTTCCTTTTTTACAGAGTAAACAATGCATTATTTCTGTGGCTGGGGTTCAACTGTTACCGACTTCGATTACAAGCTACTGTTTGTGGTCTGCCTAAGACTTACTGAATTATCTTGAAAAGGTTTAAACGGCTACTCCATCATGCTAATAATTATCGTTCTTTCAAAGGAACATAAAACACCACATCTTTTCACAGCTTTTACACCAGTATTTTCAATTTTTGCTTCTGCCTCATTAAGTTCTGTCAAATATAATATGAAGGAGAAGTGCATCACATTGGGGAGCTGAAAAATCTACCTGCCAGTAATATCAGGGTTCGCACCTCAGCATTACTGCTACGTCATCGAGGTTGGTGAGGGAAATGGGTTCACCGAAGGAGACTTCCTCTTGTCAGTGGTGGTGCTCATTAAAAACACATCATCTACATCACTGGTTCACAAACTTAAATGCTGCTTGACCGGCTAAAGCCTTTTAAACATTCGTACCCTAGAGAAGGACATGTTTCGAGACATTGTTCACCTGCAAACTACATGGGTCCTGACTCCTGACCCTCTAGTGGAGTAAATAACTGGGTGAAATAGTAGCGTACAATTTGAACTACCTTTCAAGAACAACTCCTAACAGATATGGCTCTCTAATTAGCAACTATTTATGCCCCCTTCAATCGTCCATCCTGCCAGTCACGCACACACACGCGCACACACACACACACACACACACACACACACACACACACACACACACACACACACACACACACACACACACACACACACACACACACACACACACACACACACACACACACACACACACACACAGCCACCCTCTCTGGTTTCATGGAGGCTTTGTGGTGGGCCTCTCTCCCTGGGAGGGTGACCCCCTAGCAGATGCAGGCCCTGGGGCTCTGGAGCCTGGTGTGTGCCCTCCCATCCTCTAGCCCCCAGCCACTTCAAGCCTGATGGATGCCAGCCACTCTGGGGCCTGAAAGGCCTGTATTGATCTTGCTGCATGGTGGATGGAAAGGTCATCTTCCTGCCCTGGGGATAAACTGATTTAGACTACAATCTACATCCACCCTCTGAACTTGTGCACCATCCTCTGTACCCCCCCCTCTCTCTCTGTTTGGTGTCATCTTTGTGTGGGACACAATCCCCCTGCCATCCATTGGTCCATTCCCCCCGAGGGGAAGCCTATGTGGTCTACTTCAAACGTTTACAAAAAAATAGCTTTCCCTAACACATTTGATGTTGCTGTTATTTTGGCCTACTTTGAATATAATATGTGTTTGTGTTTGTGTTTAGACACAGCTACTTTATGAAGAGCTTCTCTATATAATGTGTGTTTGGGTTTCAGACACAGCTACTTTATGAAGAGCTTCTCTAAATAATGGTGTCACTGGTGGATATTTCCATTGACTTCATCTTATATTTCTAATTATGTCCTCAGTAAACATATTTATTCGACATCATCATTCAACCATTGTGTAAAGGAAAATTTTGTAATATATATTTTTTTACTCTCGCAGTACCAAACATATTTGATGTCGAACACCTCTCATGAATGGTTGTCTGCAAAACTGTGTCATGGCATGTTTCAAAAGGATCTAGTGAATGCATTATGTGTGACGCACTTAAGCGTAGTGGGTGTGGAGTCAGGCGCGGGAGGCAGAAAGTACTGAGTAGTGCTGTATTTAGGCACGGGAAAATCGTGCGCTCCAAAACTCACGGGCGCAACAAACACGAAACCCAAAACCAGGACCTAACAAGTCCAGAGGGAAAACCCCAAAATGAAACACGCTACCAATACACTACCACACACAAACACAGTGGGAAAGGTCTCCTTGGAGCGCTGCACCCACTCCTCCACCGCAAGAGCCTGGGTCTGACTCTGATGCCACGGTGCCAGGACCGGCTGGTAGCCCAACACGCATTGGAATGGTGACATGTTCGTGGAGGAGTGGCGGAGTGAGTTCTGAGCCAACTCCGCCCATGGGACGTACCTTGACCACTCCCCTGGCCAGCCCTGGCAATACGACCTCAGAAATCTACCCACCTCCTGGTTCACTCTCTCCACCTGCCCATTACTCTCGGGGTGATAACTGACCGAGACCCCCAGCCGCTCCATCAATGCCCTCCATACTCGGGACGTGAACTGGGGACCCCGATCAGAGACGATGTCCTCCGGCACGCCGTTGAGCCAGAAGACGTGGGTAAATATGGCCTCCGCAGTCTGTAGGGGGGTAGGGAGACCGGTAAACGGGAGGAGAAGTGGGGACATAGAAAACCGATCCACAACGACCAGGACCACAGTGTTCCCATGAGACGGGGGAAGATCGGTCAGGAAGTCCACTGACAGGTGAGACCACGGCCACTGTGGAAAGGGGAGGGGCTGTAATTTCCCTTTAGGAGGGTGCCTAGGAGCCTTACTCTGGGCGCACACCGAACAGGAAGAGACATAGAACCTCATGTCCCTAACCAAGGTGAGTCACCAGTACTTCCCCCTAAAACACTGCGCTGTCCTCGCCACCCCAGGATGACCCGAAGAGGGTAGTGTGTGAGCCCACCGAATCAATTGATCACGGACACCAAGCGGCACGTACTTCTGACCTGTAGGACATTTTGGAGGCGCGGGTTCCACCCGTAACGCCCGCTCATTGTCTGCGTCCACCTCCCATACCACCAGTGCCACCAGCTTAGAAGCTGGAAGGATGGGAGTGGGATCGATGGGCCGATCCTCTGTGACATAGAGACGGGACAGCGCGTTGGCCTTCTTGTTAAGGGAACCTGGTCTACACGAGATAGTAAACCTAAACCGGGTGAAGAACATGGCCCACCTTGCCTGATGCAGATTCAGTCTCCTAGCTGCCCTGATATACTCCAGATTACGGTGGTCAGTCCAGATGAGGAAAGGGTGCTTAGCCCCCTCAAGCCAATGTCTCCACACCTTCAGGGCCTTGACTACAGCTAACAACTCCCGGTCCCCCACATCATAGTTACGCTCCGCCGGACCGAGCCTCTTCGAAAAGAAAGCGCAGGGGCAGAGTTTCGGTGGCGTACCCGAGCGCTTTGATAGCACGGCCCCAACCCCAGCCTCGGACGCGTCCACCTCCACTATGAACGCCAAAGAGGGGTCCGGGTGCGCCAACAAGGGTGCATCAGTGAACAGCACCTTCAACCGATTGAAGGCTCTGTCAGCCTTTGCCGACCACCATAAACGCACTGGGCCCCCCTTCAGCAGTGAGGTAATGGGGGCTGCCACCTGACCAAAACCCCGGATAAACCTCCGGTAGTAATGGGCAAACCCTAAAAACTGCTACACTTCCTTCACCGTGGTTGGAGTCGGCCAATTATGCACGGCCTTAACGCGGTCACTTTCCATCACCACCCCCGAGGTGGAAATGCGATAACCCAGGAAGGAGATGGCTCGTTTGGAGAACTTCACACTTCTCAGCCTTAACGTATAGGTCATGCTCCAGCAGTCTCCCAAGCACCTTGCGCACCAGAGACACATGCGCGACCTCGGGATAGTGATCCCTCGCGGAGTCTGGGCAATTCCAAACAGTGTTGGCCCACTCCAGAGCTCGGCCCGTCAGGCAGGAGACGAGGACGCTCACACTCTCCTCGTCGGCCTCAGGGTAGCCAGGTACAACTCGAGCTGGAGTAAAAACCCCTGGCACCCAGCCACCGCTCCATCGTGCTCTCTCGGGGGGCGTAAGACGAAGTGCGTTGGAGCCGGACGCGGCCGGAGGAGTAGGTTGACTCATCGGAGGAGACGGAGATGAGGTGGGGAGACCACTCCTCTCCCATCGGTCCATTCGCTCCATCATCTGGTCCATTGCAGACCCAATCCGATGGAGGATGGTGGTAAGGTGGAGGACGCGGCTCCTGCTGTCTCCATTCTTGGTAGGTGCGGGCTTCTGTGATTCACTTAAGCGTAGTGAGTCAGGCGCAGGAGGCAGAAAACACTGAGTAGTGCTTTATTTAGGCATGGGGAAAATTGTGCGCTCCAAAACTCACGGGCGCAACAAACATGATACCCAAAACCAGGACCTAACATGTCCAGAGGGAAAACCCCAAAACTAAATACGCTACCAATACACTACCACACACAAAGACAGTGGGAAAATAAGCATGCACAAATAGCAGGCGGGCCGACCAGCTTAAATAGCCCAACTAAACGTAAAAAGGGATCGGTGGCAGCTAGTAGACCGGTGACGACGACCGCCGAGCACCGCCCGAACAGGAAGAGGAGCCACCTTCGGTAGGAGTCGTGACATTATTTCTACCCTTCAAGTAGTATTACCCATTTGCGTGTTTGTGAGTGTGTTTGTTAGTGTTTATGTCTCTGTGTGTGTGTGTGTGTGTGTGTGTGTGTGTGTGTGTGTGTGTGTGTGTGTGTGTGTGTGTGTGTGTGTGTGTGTAATTCATGCCCTGGACCTTTCTCCGGCACAGCTGTATTCACCCTGGGAGCGAGACTCTTTCCCTCTCACTGAGATATGGAAAGAGTCCATACTGTTCTGAGGATGTGTTCTTCTCTCTCTGAGACATGAGAGCCTTGGCAAAAGGTCCTTGATGCAAAAGGTCCTTGATGCCAGACTTGTCCTTTACAAGGGTCGCACTCCCAACCGTCCACATGGGTATGTGCGTGCATGCTTGTGTATTTGTGTGTATGTGTGTGTTTGCTAATACTCAAAAAGATGCCACTAAAAGGAAAAGAGTGTGCCGTTTCTGAAAATGACATTCATGACAAAAGCCTCTTTTTCATGTTGAAGTGATCCTTGAACACACCGCTGTATACCGTTCTTTTCAGACCAAGGATGTGAGATTATTTGAATACATGCTCCAAATGATATTTTTGGAGTCTGTATTCATCTCATTTTCCAAATGTGCACAGCAACAGCGGAGCTATTCATTTGGCGTCTTTATTTCACTCTGCGACAAACGGAGCCAATTCCCTTTTTCAATTTCAATGAAAGAAATCATTGAGGTCATTTTCTCCTTTATCGTTACATTTCTGCATTGGGGGAAAACATTTATCAAGTTGAAGTGAAAAGCTGCTTCTTCCCAGCCGGAGCCATTCAAGGAGAAACTAAAGATCCACTTCTCAAAAAATCTATCAACATATCATCTTCATATCTGTTCATCTGGCAGAGGCTCCTATTCAGATAGTGCAGTGCAGGCTAAAGCACTTTCACACCATATCACAGAGATAGACAAGCTCCTTTTTCAAATAATTGATTCATTTTAAAATGTTTTATTTAACCTTTATTAAACTAGGCAAGCCAAAATGGAGGGGAATTGTTCATATTCTACAGACAGATGTCCTCTCTGCCTATCTTTTATCAAAATAATCTGAGTGGAAGTTTTCTTTTCAAAACGGTTGTTTTAAATTAATCTATTCAATCAACGAACCTGTGTTGTAATTTTCGAAACAAATTCAGTCTAGAATGATTCTGCCTTACCTTACTTATCACTCACAAAGGCAAGGATTCAATCCTTGCGTAAAAACCCACATCTCAAGTCTGGTGTGTCAAATGAACTGTTCATTGTTGGAACCCAGGGTGGACTGAAGTGGTCAGGACAGAAACACCTTGGCTCTGCCTCGCTCCAATCAATAGTTGATGATTCTATTGAGCTGGAGATAGATTGGGGATAAGGCCCTGTGATAGACTAGCGTCCGGTCCAGGGGGTGTACTTGTACATCAAGCTGCCTCACGCTATAGAAACAGTCGATAGGCTCCCTGCCCTATGAGCCATTCTGGCTCACACAAGCCAAGGCTAGTACAAGGCTACTTACTATTGAGCTGAACAGGGTCCCTGACTCACACAACTATTGTCCCATGGTTGAAAGGATTTGTTGCTGACCTGAAGGGATCTAAGTCTGTGTGTGTGTGTGTGTGTGTGTGTGTGTGTGTGTGTGTGTGTGTGTGTGTGTGTGTGTGTGTGTGTGTGTGTGTGTGTGTGTGTGTGTGTGTGTGTGTGTGTGTGTGTGTGTGTGTGTGTGTGTGTGACTAACTTAGCCAGTAACAATCTGTCAGTTAACAGGTGACTATCCCACAATCAATCTTTCACTCAATAGATAAGTCACAAACACACTCACACACACACACACATATGCGCAAACACAGATACAGACACACACGTGTGATTAGTCAGGAGTCGTTTCTGACACTTATTCACTCATCAAAACACTGTGGTACGATGTGTATATACATAAACGTATAACACCACAGCTTTAAGAACTGTCATAATCTGTCATCTAAACAATATGTCAAGAAGACAATGGCTTAGTCTAAACTCACGTTCAACAATGGATGTACAATGAATTTGCCACAAAGGTTGTGCCTTATCACAACGTTGAGATTTGTGTCTTCAGTTTGCACAGTTTAAAGTTTGTGTGATTACCAACTAACATATGAAAGGTAATTAATAACTAACATATGAAAGGTGATTACCAACTAACATATGAAAGGTGATTACCAACTAACATATGAAAGGTGACTAATAACTAACATATGAAAGGTGACTAATAACTAACATATGAAAGGTGATTAATAACTAACATATGAAAGGTGATTACCAACTAACATATGAAAGGTGATTAATAACTAACATATGAAAGGTGATTAATAACTAACATATGAAAGGTGATTACCAACTAACATATGAAAGGTGATTAATAACTAACATATGAAAGGTGATTACCAACTAACATATGAAAGGTGATTATTAACTAACATATGAAAGGTGATTACCAACTAACATATGAAAGGTGATTAATAACTAACATATGAAAGGTGACTAATAACTAACATATGAAAGGTGACTAATAACTAACATATGAAAGGTGATTAATAACTAACATATGAAAGGTGATTACCAACTAACATATGAAAGGTGATTAATAACTAACATATGAAAGGTGATTAATAACTAACATATGAAAGGTGATTACCAACTAACATATGGTTACAGGACAACATTATCCATACAAATGTTTGACTTTGATGAGTTGCACTTTGCTACCTTTCTATAAAAGAATTCAGATTCTAGAAGTCAGATTCAGTTGAAATTAGCGGCCAAATACTCATCCAAGGTAAAAACCCATTTAAAACGGTTGGACAGCACTTCCAGGTGTCAAAGTATTTTTGTGCAGTAACATTACCTTAAACAAATCTGTTGTCATGATCCAATTGTAGACTAAGCCAATATAAACATCTTACGAAATCTTAGATCTTGTAAAATACTTACTCTATTTCAAAGATTTGAATCCTGACAGGAAATGATTTTGATTAGAAAAGCCTTCACATGCATGGCTCAAAATCCTTTATAGATTTGTATTATTCCTGATGCAAAAGACACAAGGAAAAATGAATACACCAAGATTCTATTGTCTTACCATTTTATTTTCTTACCATTTCATATGAAAAACTTTTGGCGGACATTTGGCATAATTTCTTTGTTTTATCCAAAAGTCTGCTTAAAGTTGTCACGAGTCCGACCGAGGGTGTTTCCTTTTCCCGGGCGGGTGGCGCTCGGCGGTCGTCGTCACCGGCCTATTAGCTGCCACTGATTGTTTTTCCTCCCCCTCCTTGTATGTTTAGTGGTAGCACCTGTGTAGGGTTAATTAGTTTGTCTTTATTAGACAGCCGGCCCGCCTGGTTGTTGTGCGGGATTATTTCTATGTAACCTTCGGCTCTGTTGTAGAGGTACGTGTTTTGTGCCTGGTCGTGATTTGTTCCATTGTACATTTTGATTCCCTGTGTTTGGGAACGTTTCTTTTGTGAGCACCCTGTGGTGTGTTAAGCGCTATTAAAAGACGCACAGCATTGAAATCTCTGTTTCCTGCATTTGACTCCACACCCACGACACCCGGAGCATTACAGAATCCCGCACCGGTCAAATTGAATGGAGTCAGCAGGAGCAGCAGCCAACCCTCTCCCATCGATGGAGGAACGGGTTCTCCACCACACCACCGTCCTCCATCGGATCGGATCCGCGATGGATCAAGTGATGGAGAGAATGGACCGATGGGAGAGGAGTGGTCTCTCTCTCTCCACCTTCGGCACCCACGGTTCCGGACTCTCCATCTCCCGACTCCAGCACCCTCCGTCTGACGCTACCGAAGGCTTATGATGGAGCTGCGGCGGGTTGCCAGGGGTTTCTGCTTCAGCTGGAGCTATACCTGACCACCATCAGACCCACTCCCTCAGGAGCAGAGAGGGTGAGTGTCCTCATCTCCTGCCTCACGGGTCGTGCTCTGGAGTGGGCGAACGCAGTCTGGAATGGCCCAGACTCAGAGCGGGAGCACTACCCAGAGTTTTCCCGCCGCTTCCGTGCCGTGTTTGATCACCCTCTAGACGGCCGAGCGGTGGGAGAACGACTATTTCATCTCAGGCAGGAGAGGAGGAGCGCCCAGGATTACGCGCTGGAGTTCCGGACCTTGGCAGCCGGATCTGGGTGGAACGACAGGGCCCTCATGGACCACTACAGGTGTAGTCTCCGAGAGGACGTCCGCCGGGAGTTAGCGTGTCGGGACACCACTCTGTCACTGGATCAGCTGATTGACATGTCCATTCGACTGGATAATCTGCTGGCTGCCCGCGGGCGTTCAGAGAGGGTCCTGTGCATTCCACCACCCAGCTCCTCCGCTCCCATTCCGATGGAGTTGGGAGGGGCTGCGCCGAGGGGTACCGGAGGAGGAGGCCTTCCCTGCACCAACTGTGGTCGGAGAGGACACACGTCTGATCGGTGCTGGGGGGGTCCGTCTGGGAGTAGAGATGGCAGGCGGAAAGCTTCTCGGTCACCCCAGGTGAGTCAGCATCAAACTCACCCAGAACCCCTTGTTGGCCACATGTTTGTCTTAACCTTTTTCCTTCACTTTTTTCCCTCCTCCCAGCATAGGACGCTAGTCGATTCAGGCGCAGCTGGGAACTTTATGGATCGCGGACTCGGCCTTAAGTTAGGGGTTCCGCTGGTGCCGATAGATTCTCCCTTCCCCGTGCACTCCCTAGATAGCCGGCCATTAGGGTCAGGGATGGTCAGGGAGACCACGGTCCCACTGGACATGGTGACGCAGGGGAATCATAGGGAGCGTATCAGTTTCTTTATTATTGATTCGCCTGTGTTTCCAGTGGTGCTGGGGACTCCCTGGTTGGCCCGGCACGATCCTAAAATTTCGTGGAGACAGGGGGTTCTCCAGGGGTGGTCAGAGGAGTGTTCTGGAAGGTGTTTGGGAGTTTCCATCGGTGCCACGTCGGTGGAGAGTCCAGACCAGGGTTCCACGGTGTGCATTCCCCCCGAGTATGCCGATTTGGCAATCGCTTTCAGTAAAGTGAAAGCGACTAAATTACCACCTTATCGACCGGGAAGGGATTGTACGATAGATCTCCAGGTAGACGCTGCGCTTCCCAAGAGTCACGTGTACCCGCTGTCCCAGGAGGAGACGTTGGCAATGGAGACATATGTCACGGAGTCGCTGGGACAGGGGTACATTCGGCCCTCCATTTCACCCGTCTCCTCAAGTTTCTTTTTTGTGAGGAAAAAGGAGGGAGGTTTGCGTCCGTGTATCGATTATAGAGGTCTAAACGCCATCACAGTGGGGTATAGTTACCCTCTACCTCTCATCGCTACGGCGGTGGAATCGTTCCACGGAGCGCAGTTCTTCACAAAACTGGATCTCAGGAGCGCGTATAGTCTGGTGCGTATTCGGAAGGGAGACGAGTGGAAAACCGCATTTAGTACTACATCAGGCCACTATGAGTACCTCGTCATGCCGTATGGGTTAAAAAATGCTCCAGCTGTTTTTCAATCCTTTGTAGACGAGATTCTCAGGGACCTGTGCGGGTAGGGAGTGGTTGTTTATATCGGTGACATTCTGATCTACTCGGCCACTCACACCGCGCATGTGTCTCTGGTGCGCAAAGTACTTGGTAGACTGCTGGAGCATGACCTATACGTCAAGGCTGAGAAATGCGTGTTCTCTAAACGAGCCGTCTCTTTTCTGGGATATCGCATTTCCACCTCGGGGGTAGTGATGGAGGGTGACCGCATTAGTGCCGTGCGTAATTGGCCGACTCCGACCACGGTAAAGGAGGTGCAGCGGTTTTGGGTTTTGCCAACTACTACCGGAGGTTTATCCGGGGTTTTGGCCAGGTAGCGGCTCCCATTACCTCACTGCTGAAGGGGGGACCGGTGCGTTTGCAGTGGTCAGCCGAGGCGGACGGAGCATTCAACAAGTTGAAGGCGCTGTTCACTGATGCGCCCGTGTTGGCGCATCCGGACCCCTCTCTAGCATTCATAGTGGAGGTGGACGCGTCCGAGGCTGGGGTGGGTGCCGTGCTATCACAGCGCTCGGGTACGCCACCAAAACTCCGCCCCTGCGCTTTCTTCTCAAGGAAGCTCAGCCCAGCGGAGCGTAACTATGATGTGGGGGACCGGGAGTTGCTAGCGGTGGTTAAGGCACTGAAGGTGTGGAGACACTGGCTTGAGGGGGCTAAGCACCCCTTTCTCATCTGGACCGACCACCAGAATCTGGAGTATATTCGGGCAGCTAGGAGACTTAACCCACGTCAGGCAAGGTGGGCCATCTTCTTCACCCGGTTCCGGTTTACTTTGTCTTATAGACCGGGCTCCCAGAACGTAAAGGCTGACGCACTGTCCCGCCTTTACGACACGGAGGATGGGTCCACCGAACCAACTCCCATCCTTCCCGCCTCAAAGTTGGTAGCCCCAGTGGTATGGGAGGTGGACTCGGACATCGAGCGGGCGTTACGGGCTGAACCCGCGCCTCCTCAGTGTCCAGCGGGGCGAAGGTACGTGCCGACTCCACACCCACGTTGACTCCACACCCACGACACCCGGAGCATTACAAAAGTATCCTAAGGATTTTTTTTTACAGTTACAATTAAAATATACCATAAAAATTTACTTATTTTACCCTTCGGTAATTCAGTAAATAAATCTCTGGAGGAATCGAGCACACATTTAGCAAGTAGAGAATTGAACCATACTTGTCAGCTGTCTTCAGTTAATGTAAGGCCCTCAGTTGTGCTCAAAACATACTGTGTCTATTGTATGGGGGGGAGGTAAAGTTACTCAAATCGACACTTTATGAGCAACGTTAACAGAGCCTAAATGGAGTACTCTAACGAACTATGGGAACTTTGTCTTTATCAAAACAAGCGCATTGTTTTTTGCAAAATATGTTCAGGATATACTGTACTGCACTTGAGATATGCAAATACTATATAACTGTTTTCATCCACCAGTATTTCTAAAGCACTTCCCCGTAGGTCTTTGCAATGAACACAAGACTGAAGTATATTGTCATGATTATGCAGATCATGATTTAATCTGCATACCTTTTCTTTACATATACTCTCATCAGGGATGGCTCTAGGCATAAGTGATATAAGTGGGCGCTTAGGGCCCCTGGCTGATAGAGGTATTAGTATTCTTTGTTTTCTTTATTGTTTTGGTTAGGTCAGGGTGTGACATGGGTGATGTATGTGTTTTTGTACTGTCTAAGGGTTTTGTAGGTTTATGGGGTCGTTTACTATTTAGGTGTTTATGTATGTCTATGGTTGCCTAGATTGGTTCTCAATTAGAGGCAGCTGTTTATCGTTGGGAACCATATTTAGGCAGCCATCTTCTTTGGATATTTCGTGGGTTATTGTCTATGTCTGGTTGCCTGTGTATGCACATTTATAGTATACCTTCACGTTTGTGTTGTTATTTTGTATAGTTTGTTTAAGTGTTCATCGAACCCCACTAATCTACTGACAGAACGCAAGAGGTGGCTAACAACAGACCTGAGGTGGCTAACAAATTTCACTGTAGAGCCTCTAGTCCTGCTCACTATACCTTATCCAACCTATTAGTTCCACCACCCACACATGCAATGACATCTCCTGGTTTCAATGATGTTTCTAGAGACAATATCTCTCTCTTCATCACTCAATACCTAGGTTTACCTCCACTGTATTCACATACTACCATACCTTTGTCTGTACATTATACCTTGATGCTATTTTACCGCACCCAGAAACCTCCTTTTACTCTATGTTCCAGACGTTCTAGACGTCCAATTCTCATAGCTTTTAGCCGTACCCTTATTCTACTCCTCCTATGTTCCTCTGGCGATGTAGAGGTGAATCCAGGCCCTGCAGTGCCTAGCTCCACTCCTATTCCCCAGGCGCTCTCTTTTGACGACTTCTGTAACCGTAATAGCCTTGGTCTCATGCATGTTAACATTAGAAGCCTCCTCCCTAAGTTTGTTCTATTCACTGCTTTAGCACACTCTGCCAACCCGGATGTTCTAGCTGTGTCTGAATCCTGGCTTAGGAAGACCACCAAAAATTCAGAAATTTTAATTCCAAACTACAACATTTTCAGACAAGATAGAACTGCCAAAGGGGGCGGTGTTGCAATCTACTGCAAAGATAGCCTGCAGAGTTCTGTCCTACTATCCAGGTCTGTACCCAAACAATTTGAACTTCTACTTTTAAAAATCCACCTCTCTAAAAACAAGTCTCTCACCGTTGCCGCCTGCTATAGACCACCCTCTGCCCCCAGCTGTGCTCTGGACACCATATGTGAACTGATTGCCCCCCATCTATCTTCAGAGCTCGTGCTGCTAGGCGACCTAAACTGGAACATGCTTAACACCCCAGCCATCCCACAATCTAAACTTGATGCCCTCAATCTCACACAAATTATCAATGAACCTACCAGGTACCTCCCCAAAGCCTTAAACACGGGCACCCTCATAGATATCATCCTAACCAACTTCCCCTCTAAATACACCTCTGCTGTCTTCAACCAAGATCTCAGCGATCACTGCCTCATTGCCTTCATCTGTAATGGGTCAGCGGTCAAACGACCTCCACTCATCACTGTAAAACGCTCCCTGAAACACTTCTGCGAGCAGGCCTTTCTAATCGACCTGGCCGGGGTATCCTGGAAGGATATTGATCTCATCCCGTCAGTAGAGGATGCCTGGATATTTTTTTTAAATGCCTTCCTAACCATCTTAAATAAACATGCCCCATTCAAGAAATTTAGAACCAGGAACAGATATAGCCCTTGGTTCTCCCCAGACCTGACTGCCCTTAACCAACACAAAAACATCCTATGGCGTTCTGCATTAGCATCGAACAGCCCCGTGATATGCAGCTGTTCAGGGAAGCTAGAAACCATTATACACAGGCAGTTAGAAAAGCCAAGGCTAGCTTTTTCAAGCAGAAATTTGCTTCCTGCAACACTAACTCAAAAAGTTCTGGGACACTGTAAAGTCCATGGAGAATAAGAACACCTCCTCCCTGCTGCCCACTGCACTGAAGATAGGAAACACTGTCACCACTGATAAATCCACCATAATTGAGAATTTCAATAAGCATTTTTCTACGGCTGGCCATGCTTTCCACCTGGCTACTCCTACCCCGGTCAACAGCACTGCACCCCCAACAGCAACTCGCCCAAGCCTTCCCCATTTCTCCTTCTCCCAAATCCATTCAGCTGATGTTCTGAAAGAGCTGCAAAATCTGGACCCCTACAAATCAGCCGGGCTAGACAATCTGGACCCTTTCTTCCTAAAATTATCTGCCGAAACTGTTGCCACCCCTATTACTAGCCTGTTCAACCTCTCTTTCGTGTCGTCTGAGATTCCCAAAGATTGGAAAGCAGCTGCGGTCATCCCCCTCTTCAAGGGGGGGACACTCTTGACCCAAACTGCTACAGATCTATATCTATCTATATCTATCTTTCTAAGGTCTTCGAAAGCCAAGTCAACAAACAGATTACCGACCATTTCGAATCTCACCATACCTTCTCCGCTATGCAATCTGGTTTCAGAGCTGGTCATGGGTGCACCTCAGCCACGCTCAAGGTCCTAAACGATATCTTAACCGCCATCGATAAGAAACATTACTGTGCGGCCGTATTCATTGATCTGGCCAAGGCTTTCGACTCTGTCAATCACCACATCCTCATCGGCAGACTCGACAGCCTTGGTTTCTCAAGTGATTGCCTCGCCTGGTTCACCAACTACTTCTCTGATAGAGTTCAGTGTGTCAAATCGGAGGGTCTGCTGTCCGGACCTCTGGCAGTCTCTATGGGGGTGCCACAGGGTTCAATTCTTGGACCGACTCTCTTCTCTGTATACATCAATGAGGTCGCTCTTGCTGCTGGTGAGTCTCTGATCCACCTCTACGCAGACGACACCATTCTGTATACTTCCGGCACTTCTTTGGACACTGTGTTAACAACCCTCCAGGCAAGCTTCAATGCCATACAACTCTCCTTCCGTGGCCTCCAATTGCTCTTAAATACAAGTAAAACGAAATGCATGCTCTTCAACCGATCGCTACCTGCACCTACCCGCCTGTCCAACATCACTACTCTGGACGACTCTGACTTAGAATACGTGGACAACTACAAATACTTAGGTGTCTGGTTAGACTGTAAATTGGCTTCCTATTTCGCAACAAAGCATCCTTCACTCATGCTGCCAAACATACCTTTGTAAAACTGACCATCCTACCAATCCTCGACTTTGGCGATGTCATTTACAAAATAGCCTCCAATACCCTACTCAACAAATTGGATGCAGTCTATCACAGTGCAATCCGTTTTGTCACCAAAGCCCCATATACTACCCACCATTGTGACCTGTACGCTCTCGTTGGCTGGCCCTCGCTTCATACTCGTCGCCAAACCCACTGGCTCCATGTCATCTACAAGACCCTGCTAGGTAAAGTCCCCCCTTATCTCAGCTCGCTGGTCACCATAGCATCTCCCACCTGTAGCACACGCTCCAGCAGGTATATCTCTCTAGTCACCCCCAAAACCAATTCTTTCTTTGGCCGCCTCTCCTTCCAGTTCTCTGCTGCCAATGACTGGAACGAACTACAAAAATCTCTGAAACTGGAAACACTTATCTCCCTCACTAGCTTTAAGCACCAACTGTCAGAGCAGCTCACATATTACTGCACCTGTACATAGCCCACCTATAATTTAGCCCAAACAACTACCTCTTTCCCAACTGTATTTAATTTTAATTAATTAATTTATTTTGCTCCTTTGCACCCCATTATTTTTATTTCTACTTTGCACATTCTTCCATTGCAAAACTACCATTCCAGTGTTTTACTTGCTACATTGTATTTACTTTGCCACCATGGCCTTTTTTGCCTTTACCTCCCTTCTCACCTCATTTGCTCACATTGTTTATAGACTTGTTTATACTGTATTATTGACTGTATGTTTGTTTTACTCCATGTGTAACTCTGTGTCGTTGTATCTGTCGAACTGCTTTGCTTTATCTTGGCCAGGTCGCAATTGTAAATGAGAACTTGTTCACAACTTGCCTACCTGGTTAAATAAAGGTAAAATAAAATAAATTAATAAATAAATTATTAAAGAAGATGTATTCATATCACGCTGCGCCTTGGTCTCCTCCATACAAACGAACGTGACAGGCCCAAAAAATAAGGTGGCGCATCATGTTTTTCTCTTGCTATGTCGTCCCTAAAAGTCACTCAATTAGCCCAGGTCAGTTAAAATGTTTTAGATTGGCAAGTTAGTCTAGCCAGCTTTCTAAACTTGTAGTAATCATGGTTGAATTATCAACTGAGCAAGAAGGTGACGTGCCCAGGTTTTCTGACCTCCAGGGGTCACCCATTGATTATGTTAGTCATTCTCATTCAGATATCATATTAACATGGCATAAGTCATTGCAAAATGTGTAGAATTGCAACAAATATGTGATAAAATTGCATCAAAAGTGGGGCCACTAAAGTGTTTTGCCCGCGAGATGGGGAGGCCTCCCACCATAATGTCACTTAGGGCCCCCAAAAGGCTAGGGCCGGCCCTAACGCTGATGGAACATAAACTCACTGTGTCCTATTGTAGCAAGATGATTGAAAGGCCTGACTGATTGTGAGCCTTCAGTGACCTTTTGGAGGAAAAGGGGTGGGGTGTTTCAGAGTCAACATCATTTAGAGCATTGGATAGTTGATGTTCTTGTGTTTGGCCATCAATTTGTTCACAGTAAATCACTATCTCTCTCACTCTCTGTGTGTCTGTAAATAGCCCATCCAACTACCTACCTCATCCCCATATTGTTTTATTTACTTTTTCCTCTTTTGCGCCCCAGTATTTCTACTTGCACATCATCTACTCATCTATCACACCAGTGTTAATTTGCTAAATTGTAATTACTTCGTTACTATGATCTATTTATTGCCTTACCTCCTTACACCATCTGCCTACACTGTATATAGACTTTTTCTATTTTGTTATTGACTGTAAGTTTGTTTTTTCCATGTGTTGTTTTTGTCGCACTGCTTTGCTTTATCTTGGCCAGGTCGCAGTAAATGAGAACTTGTTCTCAACTGGCCTACCTGGTTAAATAAAGGTGAAATAAAAAATGTATAAAAAACAGCATGTACTTGATGTGAGACCCACCCACTACATGGACATACAGCACTTAACTCCCACCCACCAAAGTAACAGAAATATACAATCCAGAAAAAAAGACGATTAAACCTTGAGAAGTCTAAACTACGGGTTGAAGATGTTATTTTCAGATCCGTATTCACAGAACATGGTGGCCTTGAGTCATGCTTCACACTGATGATGGATGATTGATATTGATCATGGGTTTGAGCATGTGGACAAACCTACGGTGGTAAGTCAGGCAGATGGAATGTTGAGTCAGCCTGAATGCATGAGAGGTGGATATGGTGAGAGGGGGGAGACAGAGAGGAAGGGAGAGAGGGGGAGAGAGAGGAAGGGAGAGAGAGAGGAAGGGAGAGAAGGGAGACAGGGGGAGAGAGAGGAAGGGAGAGAGAGAGGAAGAGAGAGAAGGGAGACAGGGGGAGAGAGAGGAAGGGAGAGAGAGGAAGAGAGAGAGAAGAAGGTGGAGAAGGGGGGAGAGAGGAAGGGAGAGAGGGGAGAGAGTGGAAGGGAGAGAGGCGGAGAGAGAGGAAGGGAGAGAGAGGGAGAGAGAGTGGAAGGGAGAGAGGCGGAGAGAGAGGAAGGGAGAGAGGGAGAGAGAGTGGAAGGGAGAGAGGGAGAGAGAGAGGAAGGGAGAGAGGGAGAGAGAGAGGAAGGGAGAGAGGCGGAGAGAGTGGAAGGGAGAGAGGGAGAGAGAGAGGAATGGAGAGAGGGAGAGAGAGGAAGGGGAGAGGGAGAGAGAGAGGAAGGGAGAGAGGCGGAGAGAGAGGAAGGGAGAGAGGCGGAGAGAGAGGAAGGGAGAGAGGGGGAGAGAGTGGAAGGGAGAGAGGCGGAGAGAGAGGAAGGGAGAGAGGGAGAGAGAGAGGAAGGGAGAGAGGCGGAGAGAGAGGAAGGGAGAGAGGGAGAGAGAGAGGAAGGGAGAGAGGGAGAGAGAGAGGAAGGGAGAGAGGGGGAGAGAGGAAGGGAGATAGGGAGAGAGAGAGGAAGGGAGAGAGAAGAAGGTGGAGAAGGGGGAGAGAGAGGAAGGGAGAGAGGGGTTAGAGAGAGGAAGGGAGAGAGGGGGAGAGAGAGGAAGGGAGAGAGGGGAGAAAGAGGAAGGGAGAGAGAGAAGAAGGGGGAGAGGGGGAGAGAGGAAGGGTGAGAGGGGGAGAGAGTGGAAGGGAGAGAGGGAGAGAGAGAGGAAGAGAGGGGGGAGAAAAAGGAAGGGAGAGAGGGGGAGAGAGAGATAGGGCATATAGATAGAGGAACTATTTGGGTGGGGGGTAAGCATACAGTCAGGTCCATTAGATGAGCAAAAAGGACTGTATCAAATAAATCATACAAATATTGAGCTATGTTGTATGCTCAAAAAATTGGGAAATGATATTACTTTACACTATTACAATTGATCAGAGAAAGAGATTCTGTTTAACAAGCGCTATGTCAAATTACTTCATACCTATGGTAAAATATGTTGTTGTCTCTTTGATTTCATGGAGCTATTTTGCTTCCTGGGGCCCTTGTTAAGGTCAACAGCATTCCTTTTTAGAAATGTTATGGATCTTCCAGCAAGACAAGCACACATCAAAATCCACATAGAAATGAACATAGAAACTGACCACAAAATCAACATTTTGCAATGTCCATCTTAGTCTCCGGTCTTGAACCCCGGTGAAAACCTGTGGTTTGAATAGAAGATGGCAGTCCATATGCGCAGACAAAGGATATCAAGGATTTCAAGGATCTGGAAAGATTCTGCATTCAGTAATGGTCTAAGATCCCTCCCAATGTGGTCTCCAATCTTATAAAACAGGTGAAGGGGAGGTGAGAGATTGGCAAGGCGAGGGATTGGTCCAAATGTCCAAAAGGCTTCTACACAGCTTCTATCCCCCAATCCATAAGACTCCTGGACAGCTAACCAAATGGCTAACCGGACTATCCGCATTGACCCCCCCATTTTTATGCTGCTGCAACTCTCTGTTTATTATCTATCACTTTACCTCTACCTACATGTACATATTCCCTCAATTACCTCGACTAACCTGTGGCCCCACACATTCACTCTGTACCAGTACCCCTGTATAAAGCCTCGTTACTGTTATTTTGTTGTTGCTCTTTAATTAATTGTTATTTTTCTATTTTCTTATTTTTTTCATTTTATTTATTTATTGTTTACTTCAGTTAATTTAATAAATACCTTCCTCACACTTATTTTTATCGTAAAACTGATTGTTGGTTAAGGGCTTGTAAGTAAGCATTTCACTGTAGTCTACACCTGTTGTTTTCGGCGCATGTGACAAATACAATTTGATTTGATTGAAATGTATTGAAAACAGGGGTGCTAATCATTTTGACCCCTATCTTTTTGAGAAAAACTATGATTACTTGTTACTCTCTTTCTCTTAGCAATTGTATTAGTATAAAACAATAAAATGTTCCTCTTTTTGTACACAATATAGATCATTATTTGTATTATTTATTTTATACAGTCTTTATTGATCATCTTTGTCAAGGGTGCGAATAATTATTAACCTGATGGTGTCTCCTTTTGGCAGGAATGCGGCAGGTCAGTGTTACCTCCCCCAGCCCCCAGGGACAGTCTGGGTAGGATCACAACAGTAATCCCTTTGACTGACTGCCAATGTGTCAAGTCAATGGAACCTCCTATGGCAGGTGACTGCACAAGTGCCAATGAACTCTTAGTGGTGGTATCTGCTGTTTAGCCCCTCTCTCTTCAATAGACCAGAGTCTTCTGAGAGCATTATAATATATTTTGGATACATTGAATACTGTATATGCAGGGATGACATAGACTGGTAACATTATTTCTCTCTTACAGCTCTCTCTCTCTCTCTTTCTCTCAGTCGAGTCAAAGAGCCTTGTTTCATGAGGACTGCATAAAACCAAAACACCATCCAATTTTATTCTGGGAGAATTTAAACCAACACGACCATTCAAGTCGCCAGCAGCTACAGTATTTCATCTGGATTATCTCTCCCATTCTAAAATACAAACAAATAAATCATTTAACTGTGATATGAACACGTTCATAAATATGGACGAGTAGCCTAAATGCTTATTTGGTAAATATTTTTCAGTGGCAGTCCTATATCTCCACATTATTGGCTGTGCTTTTAATGCCTCGGGGGGCATCAAAGATTTAGGTCGGCCGTGGGCTGCTTCCTTGTTTCAGAAGCATTCACACAAGAGATTAGGCTGCCTTGGGCCGACTTGCGATAAGAAGTGTGAAAGCCTGACGAACCCACCACTCCTCCTCTTCTCCCCTCATATTGGCCCATACTGACTGTATCTACTCTTGGATTTAGAGGGATTTGAGCATGAACACACAGATCCCAGGAACACACAGATCCCAGGAACACACAGATCCCAGGAACACACAGATCCAAAGAACACACTGATCCAAAGAACACACTGATCCCAGGAACACACAGATCCCAGGAACACACAGATCCCAGGAACACACAGATCCCAGGAACACACAGATCCAAAGAACACACTGATCCCAGGAACACACAGATCCCAGGAACACACAGATCCCAGGAACACACAGATCCAAAGAACACACTGATCCCAGGAACACACAGATCACAGGAACACACAGATCCCAGGAACACACAGATCCAAAGAACACACTGATCCAAAGAACACACTGATCCCAGGAACACACAGATCACAGGACAACATAGATCCCTTGAACATATATATCCCAAAAACACACAGATCCCAGGAACACACAGATCACAGGAACACACAGATCCCAGGAACACACAGATCCAAAGAACACACTGATCCAAAGAACACACTGATCCCAGGAACACACAGATCACAGGACAACATAGATCCCTTGAACATATATATCCCAAAAACACACAGATCCCAGGAACACACAGATCCCATGGATATCCAGATCCCAGGCACACCCAGATGATCTGAAATGAGATCAGCCGGGTTGGTGAGGAAAGCTTTCCCCTGCGGGCTCTGTCCGTGGCTTCTAGGAGTTCTGCGAACGAGTGAAGTGGAGAGATAGGAACAATTGGAGTGAGAGTCGAGGGGGACAGGGGGAACAATCATCCCCCTGTTTGCCCGGCCTTCCATGCAAGACTGATTGGTCACGGCCTCTTTGTAAGCGAAGGAAATGACGACTCATACAAAATCCAATTCCATTACACTATTACAATCTAAAACGCCTGCGCTGCCATGTCCTCGTTGGATGGTGTCATTTACCCCGCAAGCATCCAATCTTGCTGTTACTCTAGACATACACTACCTTCATAAATAAGCAAATGCAGAAATAACCCAGATAGAATAAATTATTCAGAGCCTCTACGAACAATGTAATGGAAGAAAACTGTCTGACAGCAGAGTGAGATGGAAAAAAGTAATAAACAATAAAATAACCTTGGTTAGACTGCAATCACTTTGGATGAATCCAAAGATGGGTTTCCTTCATATTCACACTTATGTATGACTGTATGGCACTAGAATCACTAACATGTATCAGCTTCATACTAATAGCTACTTGGGTTGCCTCACTTTAAGTGTATCCTTCCAGACCCGTTTTCTCCTTGAGCCACACTCTCGTACATCTTAACTATCCAAAGGCACAGAACTTTGATTAACAGTCTACTCTCTGCCTCCATGTCAGACTTAGGTCAATCATCCTTGCATTGGCGCTTAGAAATGATGTCATCAGACTGATGCTGACAAAAAGGTCAAGTATTATTGGTTGACCAGCCGGAAAATCATGATGTCATGTCTTGGGTCCCTAAGTAAAATATACAGGGCACTTCACTTTTCCCCTTCACTTTTTCCAAGTTTTGTTGTTTTACAGCCTGAATTCAAATGGATTAAATTTAGATTTTTTTTGTCACTGGCCTACACACAATACCAAATATTGTCAAAGTGGATTTTAAAAAACAAATTTAAAAAAAATGTAAAGCTGAAATGTCTTGAGTCAATAATTATTCAACCACTGTTATGGCAAGCCTAAATATGTTCAGGAGTAAACATATGTTTAACAATTCATGTAATAAGTTGTATGGACTCACTATTAGTGCAATAATAGTGTTTAACATGATTTCTGAATGACTACCTCATCTCTGTACCCCACACATACAATTTCCTGTAAGGTCCAAAAACAGGGACGTTTGCTAATACCTTGCAAAGAAGGGCACCTATTTGGTAGATGGGTAAAAAACAAAAACCAGACGATTAATATCCCTTTGAGCATGGTGCAGTTATTAATTACACTTTGGATGGTGTATCAATACACCCAGTCACTACAAAGATACAGATGTCTTTCCTAATTCAGATGCCAGGGAGGAAGAAAAGGATTTCACTACGAGGCCAATGGTGACTATAAAACATTTACAGAGTTTAATGGCTGTGATAGGAGAAAACTGAGCTATGGATCTGTGGATGGATCAACAACATTGTAGTTACTCCACAATACTAACCTAAATGACAGAGGGAAGAAAGAAGTCTGTACAGAATAAAATATTCCCAAAAATACATCTGGTTTGAAGCAAGGCACTAAAGTAATGCTGCAAAACAAATTGGCAAAACAAATAGCTTTTTGTCCTGAACACAAAGTGTTATGTTTGGGGCAAATCCAAAACAACACATTACCGAGTACCACTCTCCATATTTTCAAGCATAGTGGTGGCTACATTATGTTATGGGTATGCTTATAATCATTAAGGACTGGGGAGTTTTCAAGAGAAAAAGTAAACAGAATGACGCTAAGCACAGGCAAATCCTAGAGGAAATCCTGCTTCAGTCTGCTTTCCACCAGACACTGGGAGATGAATTCACCTTTCAGCAGGACAAGAACCTAAAACACAAGGCCAAGTCTGCACTGGAGGTTCTTACCAAGAAGACAATGAATGTTCCTGAGTGGCCGAATTACAGTTTTCACTTAAATCTACTTAAAAATCCATGGCAAGACCTGAAAACAGTTGTCTAGTAATAATCAACAACCAAACCAAGGACATAGGGGAAGAAAAAATATTGTAAGAAATTTTTTTAATTTTCATGAAAAAACAAGATATAAAACCAAGAAACAACAAAACATAAAAACAATTAAAATCATGAGGTTGAGCTTGAAGAATTTCAAAAAAGAATAATGTTACACAATCCAGGTGTGGAAAGCTTTTAGAGACTTACCCAGAAAGTCTCAGCTGTAATCACTGCCAAATGTGTTTCTACAAAGTATTGACTCAAGGCTGCAAATATTTATGTAAATGAAATATTTATGTATTTCAATTCTTAATAAATGTGCAAACATTTCTAAAAAAATGTTTTCACTTTGTCAGCATGGGGTATTGTGTGTAGATTGGGAAGATAAAAAAATCAATAGAATCCATTTTGAATTCAGGCTGTAACACAACAACATGTGGACGAAGTCAAGGGTATGAATACTTTCAGAAGGCACTGTATAACACATAAAAAACAATGCAATTATGTGTTTGTGTGTACATTGTGTGCATTTTCATTCATTTGGAATGTTTAGAGTTTTATGTTTATGGGGAATTGTAAACAACGTCTACATGACTCAGCTTTTGAGTTCAAATTTACCTTAATACACACACACGCACACACACTGTGTACCGAGGGTTAAAGAATTTAAAATATAAGTGACGTAACAAGGAGTATTTCTGATCTCCCAGATCCCACAGGTGTCAATTACTGGCCGGCGTTGAGGTTAGTGCGACATCTCAACAAAAGAAAGCAATTAAGTTTCATCATTAATATTTCATTCCATTTGCATTAGAGGGAAGAGGAGCTTGGCCTGAGAGAGAGGGAACATGATGAATAAGGAAGTAAACACACTGAAGAGGAAGACAGTGATGATGAAGAGGTAGAGGTTTCTTTGTGTGGTGGTGTAAAGCTCATATTGAGATTAATATCACACAAAAAATGCTTCATAAGGCAATTCGTAAAGTTTTCATAAGCACTACATACGTTTTTCACAAATCATGTATACGCAGGCATTATAGTACATACAAGGTAATTACACCTGGTGTGCTCAGAAATGTGGCAAAACCATTTTGCCATGGTTATTCTAGCATGACATTTACATATGCCTTATAGAGGGTTTATTCATGCTCTATAAAGCTATGAAGCCTTTATTAGTTGTAGTTTGTTTAAAGTGGGTTCAAGATTAGCATGTTGGGGCATGAAATAATGTGGTCTATGCTTGTGATGTGGTGGTTAACTTTTGTGTTAATGGAACAAGTTTTGCGGCATGAATGTGGTAGAGTGAGATTACGCCAATTTGTTGTGTTCGTACAAAAGAAAGGCTTCCATTGAAAAGCTGAATTATGTGCTGGTGAGGAAGTATGGTGATAGCCCTCAGCAATAAAACTGACTTGTACTGTGCGCTGTAGTGTACTGACTCTGCTCTCATGCTTAAGCGATGATGGACATACTTATCATATCTCCCTATTTCTAAATAGACCTCCTGTTCAGAACAAAAATACCCTTGTCTACAATAGATACACTGTGAGAACCGTTACTTGAACTTGGCCATGATCCCAGAAACAATTGTGGGGAGAAATCTTTATATATATCAGCCATTCAGAAGACCAGTCGAGACCTCTCGTCTGCCAAAGTTTGAGGGACTGAAAAACAACCGTTGCGACAATCGGTCAAGCACTAGTTCAGTTTGACATCTGCTGTTTCTTTGAGCGAATTCGGGTCAGTTCTGTGTCATTGTCCTCTCCAGCCGATTGCCACAGGCTATGAGGACATAGCTGCCACTCTCACAGACGCGCAATTGTGCATGAAGGATTTTCAGCATGGTGGAATTTGCTTTGCGGAAATCGACAACACTGGACTGTTTGTTGATGGCTACACGCCCAATGAGGACCCTCCAGCTGATATTGCTAGAAGGGAGAAGATGTAACGGCAGCGAGGGATGTTACTCTGAGTCTTTCTAAGCCCTCCACTTTTGGGGCTACAGACTTCTTTTATCTAAGAGGGCATGACATACGGTGTCAGGCTATTTTCCCCCAATTGGTGCTGTTGTGATGTGCAAGGCCTTGCCAAGTCATTGTGGTGTTTAAAATGGATATCACCTGATAATAATTCAACATACATCAAAAGATAACATGGAAAAAACATTAGACAACACAAGGTCTCAATCAGTTTAACAAAATCGCAAATATGTAATTGTGTTTGTTCAGCAATTAAAACTGCTGACAAATACAGTACCAGTTAAAAGTTTGGACACACCTACTCATTCAAGGACTTTTATTTATTTTTTACTATTTTCTACATTGCAGAATAATAGTAAAGACATCAAAACTATGAAATAAGACATATGGAATCATGTAGTAACCAAAAAAGTGTTAAAGAAATCAAAATATATTTTACATTTGAGATTCTTCAAAATAACCACCCTTTGCCTTGATGACAGCTTTGCACACTCTTGGTATTCTTTCAACCAGCTCCATGAGGAATGATTTTCCAACAGTCTAGAAGGAGTTCCCACATATGCTGAGCACTTGTTGGCTGCTTTTTCTTCACTCTGTGGTCCAACTCATCCCAAATCATCTCAAATGGGTTGAGGACAGGTGATAGTGGAGGCCAGGTCATCTAATTCAGCACTCTATCACTCTCCTTCTTGGTCAAATTGCCCTTACACAGCCTGGAGGTGTGTTTTGGGACACATAGTCATGTTGAAAAATAAATGATAGCCCCACTACATGCAAAGCAGATAGGATGGCGAATCACTGTGAAATGCTGTGGTAGCCATGCTGGTTAAGTGTGCCTTGAATTCTAAAAAAAAATCAATGACAGTGTTGCCAGCAAAGCACCCCCACACCATCACACCTCCTCCTCCATGCTTCACGGTGAGAACCACACATGTGGAGATTCACCTACTCTGCGTCTCAGAAATTCACAGTGGTTGGAACCAAAAATCTCAAATTTGGAATCAACAGACTCACCAGGACAGATTTCCACCAGTCTAATGTCCATTGCTCGTGTTTATTGGCCCAAGCAAGTCTCTTCTTCTTATTGGTGTCCTTTAGTAATGGTTTATTTGCAACATTTCAAACATGAAGGCCTGATTAATGCAGTCTCCTCTGAACAGTTGAAGTTGAGATGTGTCTCTGTGAAGAATTTAATTGGGCTTCAATCTGAGGTGTAGTTAACCCTAATAAACATATAATCTGCAGCACAGATAACTCTGCATCTTCCTTTCCTGTGGCCGTTGTCATGAGAGCCAGTTTCATCATAGTGCTTGATGGTTTTTGCGACTGCACTTACAGAAACTTTTAAAATTCTTTAAATGTTCCACATTGACTGACCTTTATGCTTTAAATTAACGATGGACTATCTTTTCCCTTTGCATATTTGAACTGTTCTTGCCATAATATGGACTTTGTCTTTTACCAAATAGGGTTATCTTCTGTATACCACCCCTACCTTGTCACAACACAACTGATTGTCTCAAACACATTATAAAGGATAGAAGTTCCACAAAATAACTTTTAACAAGGCACACCTGTTAACAGATCGCTGTTACTGTATTACTGTTAACATATTCCTTGTTGCTGAATTACTGTTAACATATCCCCTGTTACTGTATTACTGTTAAGAGATCTGCCGTTACTGTAGTGTATTACTGTTAAGAGATCCTGTTACTGTATTACTGTTAACAGATCCCCTGTTAGGGTATTACTGTTAATTGAAATGCATTCCAGGTGACTACCTCATGAAGCTGGTTGAGAGAATGCCAAACGTGTGCAAAGCTGTCATCAAGGCAACGGGTGGCTACTTTGAAGAATCTCAAATATAAATTATATTTTGATTTGTTTAACACTTTTTTGGTTACAACATGATTCCATATGTCTTATTTCATAGTTTTGATGTCTTCACTATTATGCTACAATGTAGAAAATAGTAAAAATAAAGAAAAACCCTTGAATGAGTAAGTGTGTCCAGACTTTTGACTGGTACTGTACATGATGTAATGTCTTATGACCAGGACATAACCCTAACTCACACCCTGACCCCGACTCCAGTTCAGTTAATCTATTATCTAAACTCAATAAACGCCAGCCAACCCCTTGTACTCCAGCTCCACATTAAAAGGCTTCCAATAGATCAAAGAGCTGCGTTATTGTCATCACACGTTATTACAGCTCATAATGAGTTCAGAAGCCATGTTTCAATTATATCTACAAACTAAGATAAAAACATTACAGCAACAAGAAACCTGATTCTACCCAAACAACTCCTCCCAAACAGAGCCATTGAGAGTGGATGTGGTTCCCTAATGGTACCCAATAACATCCGCCCACACTTTGTAGTGAAGGAAATAAAAGCCACTCAGATTCAACATTCAACACCAAGCAAGGTTCCCTATACCACCATTTTGTCTCAATGCACTTAAGCACACAAGTGCCATGCAATCATTTTGTGTAATTATGCAATAAGTATATGGCTACATTAGTCCTGCTATCATAGGCAATATCACACCAATATATGCTGGATAAATCAATGTAAAAAAGAATGGGAAATAAGTATTCATATAGCACATTAGTATCTGTCCCTGTTGCTAACTGTGCATGAACCATCAACCTTCTGTTCCCAACAACACTTTGCCCTCACGAAGCAGCCATATCAATCACTCCACAAAATGGAGCAAGGGAAACAACTAGCAGAGAAAGGGAAACAATTAGCACAGGAAGGGAAACAACTAGCACAGCAAGGGAAACAACTAGCACAGGAAGGGAAACAACTAGCACAGGAAGGCAAACAACTAGCACAGGAAGGGAAACAACTAGCACAGGAAGGCAAACAACTAGCACAGGAAGGCAAACAACTAGCACAGGAAGGCAAACAACTAGCACAGGAAGGCAAACAACTAGCACAGGAAGGGAAACAACTTGCACAGGAAGGGAAACAATTAGCACAGGAAGGCAAACAACTAGCACAGGAAGGGAAACAACTAGCACAGGAAGGCAAACAACTAGCACAGCAAGGGAAACAACTAGCACAGCAAGGGAAACACTTAGCACAGGAAGGGAAACAATTAGCACAGGAAGGGAAACAACTAGCACAGGAAGGGAAACAACTAGCACAGGAAGGCAAACAACTAGCACAGCAAGGGAACAATTAGCACAGGAAGGGAACAACTAGCTACAGGACTGTTTTGCTAGCACAGGCTGGAATATGTTCTGGGATTCCTCCAATGACATTGAAGAGTACACCACATCTGTCATTGGCTTCATCAATAAGTGAACCGATGATGTCGTCCCCACAGTGACCGTACGTACATACCCCAACCAGAAGCCATGGATTACAGTGTTGTGTCTTTGGCTATGCCGGATTAAGTGATATGACATGCTATTCTATAAAATCCTTTCTCTTTAATTAATATTACCTGATTCAGCTAATCATGTAAATGTAATTAACTAGAAAGTCGGAGCACCACGAAAGAGTGTTTATAGAGCTGTTATCTTCCGAATAAACTCTGAAAGACCTAGTAATATTGTACATCAATAGCAGTCAATGTTAATCGTCACCTTTCCGTCTCATCTGAAAGTTGTAAATTCTTGGTTATCTTCACGAACCCTGGCTAACAAGTTGAATCAGCAATACAAAATTGGGTTTAATTATTTATTTACTAAATACCTAACTAATCACACAGAATTACATATACACAGAATGCAAATTATGTCATACAGAAAACATCCTTGGTGGTCGGAACAGGTATGACAGCTGGTTACACAAATAAAAGGGGGTTGGGTTTTAGTGAAAGAGCGGGAAGACTGAGGAACAGGGAGAAGCTCTGCTATCGTAAATATATCTTATGCATTCTGAATTACCACCCGTTTGGAAACGGAAAATGCAATAAATATTTATCCTGAGCTGCGCTTCGGTAGGTTGATCGTGGATGCTGGCTGTGTTGGCCAACAGAGATCTTCCTGTCCTCGGAAGAATGTCACTGGTGGTAAATTGGATACGTTGTAGTATCGTCGTTGTGTGTTAAACCGAATACGCCGTCCGTCTTTTCCTAGCCCACGTTTACAGCTGCTGTTGCTAACTCAAAGGCTAGGATGTCTCACTTCTTTAGTGAATAAGAGTTCAAAGTTTATACCATTCACAACCAAAGCTTATGCTGAGGTTGGCTTAGTTCTGTATTTGACATGTTAGTCCTTTTCAACGTATGGACCGTCGTCCTATCGTCCTCGGAACAGATAGTTACATTTTCGTCAAGGGCTTATATAGTGGAGGGAGAGAAGGGTGTGTTTCATAGTTTATATCCCATGTCTCTTCACAGGGGCGGGCCACTGATTGAGCAGAGCTCTAACTTTATGAAAACCCAAATCTCTCATTGCATTTCATCTTTCCTCAAATAGTGCCAGATACAGTCATCAGTCATATTCATTAAGTACCAATGCATATTTTCAACTGGTTCTATTACCGAAATATGGTTCCTTTCCCCCCACTTGTTTGATGTTCCCAGACTCTCTATGTTTAACAAAGGCTATTCAAGAGTCCTTCAATAGAGTCATGAGAGAGAGGGGAGAAAGGTATTTATGGGGGGGGTCATAAACCTTACCCACAGGCCAACGTCATGACAACAGTCAGCATCCACACTGAGCTAAAGGCTAGAGCTACCGCTTTCAAGGAGCGGGACTTTATCCCAGAAGCTTATAAGAAATCCCGCTATGCCCTCCGATGAACCATCAAACATGCCAAGTGTCAATACAGGACTAACATTGACTCGTACTACACCGGCTCTGACACTCGTCGGATGTGGCAGGGCCTGCAAACCATTACAGACGACAAAGGGAAGCACCGCCAAGAGCTGCCCAGTGACACAAGCCTACCGGACAAGCTAAACTACTTCTATGCTTGCTTCGAGGCAAATAATACTGAAACATGCATGAGAGCAATAGCTGTACCGGAAGACTGTGTGATCACCTCTCAGCAGCCGATGTGAGTAAGACCTTTAGACAGGTCAACATTCACAAGGCCGCAGGGCCAGACGGATTACGAGGACGTGTACTACGAGCATGCGCTGACCAACTAGCAAGTGTCTTCACTGACATTTTCAACCTCTTCCTGTCCGAGTCTGTAATACCAACATGTTTTAAGCAGACCACAATAGTGCCTGTGCCCAAGAACACTAAGGTAACCTGACTCAATGACTACCGACCCGTAGCACTCATGTCTGTAGCCATGAAGTGCCTTGAAAGTCTGGTCATGGCTCACATCAACACCATCATCCCAGAAACGCTATACCCACTCCAATTTGCATACCGCCATAACAGATCCACAGATGATGCAGTCTCTATTGCACTCCACACTGCCCTTTCCCACCTGGACAAAAGGAACACCTATGTGAGAATGCTATTCATTGACTACAGTTCAGCGTTCAACACCCTAGTACCCTCAAAGCTCATCAATAAGCTAAGGACCCTGGGACTAAACACCTCCCCCTCTTTAACTGGATCCTGAACTTCCTGACGGGCCGCCCCCCCCAAGTGGTGAGGGTAGGTAACAACACATCCGCCACGCTGATCTTCAACACAGGGGCCCCTCAGGGGTGCGTGTTCAGCCCCCTCCTGTACTCCCTGTTCACCCATGACTGCACGGCCAGGCACTGTACTGTGCTGTACTGTGCTTTACTGTACTGTACTGAACTCTACTGTACTGTACTGTGTGGTACTGTATTATACTGTGCTCTACTGTGCTGTGCTGTACTGTACTGTACTGCACTCTACTGTACTGTACTGTGCTGTACTGTATTATACTGTGCTGTACTGTACTGTACTGTATTATACTGTGCTGTGCTGTACTGTATTACACTGTGCTGTACTGTACTGTACTCTACTGTACTGTACTGTGCTGTACTGTATTATACTGTGCTCTACTGTACTGTACTGTACTGTCCTGTACTGTATTATACTGTACTGCACTCTACTGTACTGTACTGTGCTGTACTGTATTATACTGTGCTGTACTGTACTGTGCTGTACTGTACTGTGCTGTACTGTATTATACTGTGCTGTACTGTACTGTACTGTACTGTATTATACTGTGCTCTACTGTACTGTACTGTACTGTCCTGTACTGTATTATACTGTACTGTACTGTACTGTATTATACTGTGCTGTGCTGTACTGTACTGTACTGTATTATACTGTGCTGTACTGTACTGTACTGTACTGTATTATACTGTGCTGTGCTGTACTGTATTATACTGTGCTGTACTGTACTGTACTGTACTCTACTGTACTGTACTGTGCTGTACTGTATTATACTGTGCTCTACTGTACTGTACTGTACTGTATTATACTGTACTGCACTCTACTGTACTGTACTGAACTCTACTGTACTGTGATGTACTGTACTGCACTGTATTATACTGTGCTGTACTGTACTGTACTGTATTATACTGTACTGAACTCTACTGTACTGTACTGTGATGTACTGTACTGCACTGTATTATACTGTGCTCTACTGTACTGTGCTGTACTGTACTGAACTCTACTGTACTGTACTGTGCTGTACTGTATTATTGTTACGGATACAGGTATCCTGTGTCTGTGTGTGTGTATCCTGTGTACTTTTCTCTCCTTCTCCCCTCACAGGTGAAAATCATCACTCCCCAATCAGTCAACAATCAATCATCAATCAGAAGACACACCTCCTCCTATTTCCTACCCTATCACAGTTCCTTCCCCATGGTTTAAAAACCCCATCATTTGTTTGCTCTAGAGCTCAATCTCTCTGTAAATGCCATGTATATAGATCTCTGTGTTTCACTCTCCCTTTGTGTCTTTACCTCTCTTTTGTTTGAGCACCTCCAAATCACTTTTTCATCACCTGTGAGTATTGTTTTTGGTTATGGTGTTTGTTTGTTGCTGGTGGGAAAAGGGGGAAACCAAGACAAGTCGCCCATGGGCATACACTACCCGTAGGTGAACTTTGTTAAATACACTAGTTAGAACTGGGCGGACCACCCACTGTATTTTTGGTTAGTTAGTTAGCTGTTGTTAAAGTAGGCTAGTCTAGCTTAGGGGTGTTTTTGTATATTTATTGTTTCTTTCCTTGGGTCCAGCTCAGCCCCTTTTCCTGCTCCCCCCATTACCGTGTGTTTTCCAATAAACCCTGAGTTTGACGGTATAATTTCAGTTGTCCTGGTTATTTCGTTCACACTGTTACTTTGTCACAATTATAATTTGCATGAGTTATGTTACGGGTCTCATTACCATCCCCCCTAGACTGTCGGGCCAAAAGGGATTCGTAACAATTATACTGTGCTGTACTGTACTGTACTGAACTCTACTGTACTGTGCTGTACTGTATTATACTGTACTGTACTATACTGAACTCTTCTGTGCTGTACTGTATTATACTGTGCTGTACTGTACTGTACTGAACTCTACTGTACTGTGCTGTACTGTATTATACTGTACTGTACTATACTGAACTCTTCTGTACTGTACTGTGCTGTACTGTATTATACTGTGCTCTACTGTACTGTACTGTACTGTATTATACTGTGCTCTACTGTACTGTATTGTACTGTACTGTGCTGTACTGAACTGTTCTGTGCTGTACTGTATTATACTGTGCTCTACTGTACTCTACTGTATTATACTGTACTGTACTGTATCATACTGTGCTCTACTGTACTTTACTGTACTTTATTATACTGTGCTCTACTGTGCTGTACTGTACTGTACTGTATTATACTGTGCTCTACTGTACTGTACTGTATCATACTGTGCTCTACTGTACTTTACTGTACTGTATCATACTGTGCTCTACTGTACTTTACTGTACTGTATCATACTGTGCTCTACTGTACTTTACTGTACTGTATCATACTGTGCTCTACTGTACTTTACTGTACTGTATCATACTGTGCTCTACTGTACTTTACTGTACTGTATCATACTGTGCTCTACTGTATTGTACTTTACTGTACTGTATTATACTGTGCTGTACTGTACTGTATTATACTGTATTATACTGTGCTCTACTGTGCTGTACTGTACTGTACTGTATTATACTGTGCTCTACTGTACTGTATTCTACTGTGCTGTACTGTACTGTACTGTACTGTGATGTCCAAACTTGTGAAACACAGACGTCTTTGATGGGTACAGGTTCGGTCCGGTCTGGACCAACCAAATTTGTTCTTGTTTGGGGGCGGAGCATATTATAATAATAGCCAGTGTGTGAATAATACCCAAAACATTCAAAGGAGGATATTGCATTTTTCTACCTTTGTGTACCTGTTTAGGACACATCACAATGAAGAGAATGACAATGAGAATCTGTGTAGTACAGATCAAGGACTGTTACCGGGTGTATTTCCACTTCACCTACTGTTGTTCAATAACCTAAATAGATTTTTTCAAACACAAACTGTCATGTCATAGCTGACACCCCATTCTTTCTACAGAAATCTTTGAATTTTAATTAGGAGTAGATATTTAAAAGAGTTTTTGGAAAATGTGATCACTTAAACTGAGGGAGATGTTGTTACAAAACTTTGAAATTGCACTGCTCCGTAAGTAAATGTGTTTTAGTGTAGATTGTTAAATGTACACTTCTGCTTATAGGTATATGGCATACATTTTAAAGAGAAAAATTGAGTCTCAGCATCACTCTGTTACCGTGGATTTTACCTAAACTAAACTCTTATCAGGTATATGAAGAATTTATGGAATGGAGACTTCTGTATCGGCATTGGTGAATAATGTCAATTTTGTTATTATGTATTGAGTCATTGTATTGATAGGAAAAATGATTATGATCTTTTCAAACAACAGTGAACTCGTTTTGTTCTGAGGTCAACATTATGCCCTGGCAGTCTGCAACTGTTTGTAATTGTTTAGGGCAGAGACAAACAGTCACATTGTTGATGGTCAATGTCAAGAGTCTTTTGTAGGCCATTGATAACATGGTTATTATCATTGTGGCAATAAGTATTTCTATAAAGCTTTTAGTGACTTTTGCACCACGGGTGATAATTAATGAAAGCGTTACTTTGTGAATCAGGGCACAAACAAATGTACACTTAGCAAAGTTCAATTTGTCTCATGCCATTGGAGGTTGTTGCAGAGCACCATTATCATAGATGATCTTGCCCTGGATATCCTCAAGGAGTTTATGATCCATACTAATGGAGAAATCCACATTTTGTTGTACATTTCTCTGCCTAATGGATGCCTACATATATATATGTGATAATAATAATACATATTTCCCCCCTCCCAGCCCAGCCAACCTTTGGCACCTTGCATGTTTACCCAGCATGAGTCATGTAGTGGAGAGTGCCTGCAGCAGTGGCAAATGTGTTAGCTTATGATTTGGGCTCTACATGAGGCTGGAGCGCCTAGACTTTCCAACAGCTATGATACAGTGATATTTATGTAACACACACACTGTGACCTTTCCACTCTGCTCCCACAAACTGTGGGGTTAATTTCCTCTGTGTGAGACACTGTTATAGACTATGAAGATGGCCAGTCATAGCCCGGTGAGAAGACAGTGGTTTATGCATAGCTATGTATGTCAGAATATACCTCTGGGGAAGGACACAAGCCATGTAAATACAGCTTGTAAATACAGGATGAGTAGGTGCTGTGAACATTCACTAATCTACATGTTGATAGGTCTTAGAGATAGGTGCTGTGAACATTCACTAATCTACATGTTGATAGGTCATAGAGACAGGTGCTGTGAACATTCACTAATCTACATGTTGATAGGTCATAGAGACAGGTGCTGTGAACATTCACTAATCTACATGTTGATAGGTCATAGAGACAGGTGCTGTGAACATTCACTAATCTACATGTTGATAGGTCATAGAGACAGGTGCTGTGAACATTCACTAATCTACACGCTGATATGTCTTAGAGACAGGTGCTGTGAACATTCACTAATCTACATGTTGATAGGTCATAGAGACAGGTGCTGTGAACATTCACTAATCTACATGTTGATAGGTCATAGAGACAGGTGCTGTGAACATTCACTAATCTACATGTTGATAGGTCATAGAGACAGGTGCTGTGAACATTCACTAATCTACATGTTGATAGGTTTTAGCGATGGTAAAACTGATTATGAAAATGATCCCCTGGTTGAGGTACATCGGTCTGTCATATGAAGAGCATACTAGCTACACAAGTGCTGTTTGTGAGAATTGGAGAGGCATCCTCATTGCTTCCTTGGTTAACAGACACAGTCAAACTTTAAACTCCGGAATTTAAATGTGGCCCCTCTCAAGGGATACATTATTTTTCAAAACTTCTAGGATTTCAATCCAGTCCCAACTACTCCATAATTTTGTAGACAGCAGAACATGCAGGTCTAAGAACATTTGGTGACTTTTCAGATACATCCTGTGCTTAGAGCTACAGGTTATAGGCCATCACTTGTAATACTCTGAAAGACACATTTACCGGGAACGGAATTGAGATGGAGGTGGAGAAAGTGACCAGAGGGTGCACAGCGTACTGTATGAGTGGAGATGAGTGAAAATGGCACGGTGCTCCGGAAAAAGCTGTAATTACTCACAGCGAAAGGTCAAGTCATTTGGGCGGGTTTGTAATTAGATTTGTTTCTGCTAGCAGAACAAACAGAGCGGTCTTTTGTGAAATTGCGTTAGAAAGGTTACAGAGATCATTATGGGTGGAAGTGCCTGGCTTGCGGATTAACTGTTCTCTTAATGCCCAATGGTTTTATCTATCACCGCCCCGATGCCACAGACGCTACAAACAACAAACATTCAGAGTTTGCAACATATTTGTTGTTGAAATAAGTAAAAACAACTTAACATTGAACAAAAATAAATCAGCACAGGTATAGGCTGCCATGTGCTTAATTTAATGAGAACAATGTGTCCTTACTTGGGGACATATACCAGGTAGTTTAAGACTAGTGTCCTTGGTCATTTAGCTTTATGTTCAAAAGCTTTAACCTTTTACTGCAGTGGGCTAAATCAGGGACACACAGAGTGTTTATTGGTAGTCTTAAACAAATCTACTTTGAAACACACACATGGTTACGGGCTTAAAAAAAGGAAGACACCTGTGTACCATGTCAGATATTTAATTGAAATGTATTCAATTTTGAGTTTGTATCCCAATATTTCACTTTATATACATCACAGAAGACTAAAATATAACAAAACCGTTTGACATAAACACAAGATTTTCGGCGTGTTTTTGTTATAATTTTTCTTTATTATGAAATAATGAAAAATATGAATAACATTCCACCCAGGAAATGGCTACATAAATCATATTAAACATATTTGAATGTGGCAATGACATCACAAACACTAGGTGACGCAACATTTTCTTTCTAGCTGCCATTACAAGGCCAATCTGGGATTGATAAATCCAACGTTAGACTTTGTGGGGGTGGTGGGCATAAACACTGGTGATGACTTCACAGTCTGCAAGTGGCAACAGCACATGTTGTGGTGTGTTGCTGTTCTTGGTGAGTGTATCTTTAATTAATTGTCTAATCAAAGCATATGCCTAATCCTAATCATAGTTACTTGACCTACTGTAGCCCTAAAACAACAACAACCCCATACCTAACTCTAAGTCACTAATGTACCCATAACAACTCTAACTAGCCACTTATTAACCAGTAGCTCAGAGGTTCACTCATTAAATCGGACATTTGAACATATGTGTTTTGTCTGCCTTCTGTGGCGGTGATTTTCAACCCATGTGATCTTTTGTGTGATCATGTTGTCAAAAGGGTTTTTGGTTTAAAACGTGATTCATTTAAACGAAGTGTGTTACTCCAAATGAACATTAGAATTGATATGTACTAGGTGAAGCCCAACTGTGAAAGCACATGGACAGAACAAAACATGCCAAGACAATGTTGGCATAGCCTCAAGCTTGGATCAGCCAAATAACACTTGCAAAACCAAGCAGGACATGAATATGACACATTTAAATTGTGGAATAGGTATTGAGAAAGACTATCACCTACCAACAAAGCAATACAAATCGACGTAGAATGATAATGACGTTTGGAACTTTAAAAACAATGCAGAGTATATGTTTATCAAGGAAGTACATCACATTTCACTGTCTGTGTGCTTGGTACGGGGTTGGGGGGATTGAATCACTGCCTCATGATGGATATGAATATTGGGGCTGTGGTGTGCTTCCCAGAGAAACAGAAGTGCATTTTATTTGCCTTTTCTTTTTCCAAGAGCGCAGAGACATATCAGTCATTTAAATGAATGATCTTTCCTTGAGCACACAGGACCCAGGACCCAGCAGGGAGGCTAATGTGCTTGATTGAAGATGAACCGAGTAGGAAGCTTGCAACAGTGCAGAATCATAATACAATTAGCGAGAGAAGATTGCCACATTACTCTTATAGGCGTCATAAAAGACAAAAGAGATGGGCCTTTTTTTTATTTTTCTCCTGCTCTCTCTATCTCCTCCTTGGTTGGCATGGCTCTACATAAGAGGATTTGATATATTTTTTACATTAAAATGGTGTACATTGCATTGTAGGAAGTTTTGTAATATGCATTTGAGGAAAACAATGGTATTGGACCTTTATACTTTATTTGAGATATTGCTAAAACTGTGTAGAAATGGTTTCAACTGCTGAAGCGTTGTCTTGTGAATCAAAATGTCTGCCGTGGCAAGGCACTGCCATGTCTGGATGTTATAATCCCTCTCAGGGATTTGGCTGAGCAATATTGCAGAGGATCTTTTTCTATTTTATGTATTCTTTTTTTCTTCTTGGGGCTTTCTTCTCTTATTAATGAGAATGTATTTCTGTGACACACCAACGTGCCGACTGGAGTCTTTGAGGAGTTCACTGCTGAGCCTTCTCAGACACGATAAGAAAGACAGACAGTGTGATAATCATTATTCAACCTGCTGGCACAAGCAATAAAATCCTTTCTTTCTGTCTTTCTCTTTTTTTCTTCTCTCTCTCTACAATGAGATTTGAGTCCTTATCGGTCCACCAGTTTCAGCTTTGAGCAGAAGTGGGGGATTCTTATTAAATTGGCTGGCACCGCATGCACGGATATCAGAAAAGAAATCAGAATGATCTCTGTCACTGAGTGACACGCCTTGAATTGCATTCAAAAAAATAGTAAAAAAACTCTCTAGCTGCTCTACACTGTTAATTATTCTGCTGCTACCCATGAGTACTTTGTAAAGTTAGAGGACAGTTGTACTGAGACTGCTGACTCTGCCTAAAGGTTTATCCAAAGAGATATGATTACACCTTTACCATGATAATTTTGTGATTGGACCAAATGGTTTGAATTCTATTCTGACAGCTCTTTCTTTCTTTCTTTCTTTCTTTCTTTCTTTCTTGTATATTCACGTTTCGGGGGGGGTGTCTATCTGTGTCTATCCAATGGAACTGTAAAGCGATGGGGTCAGCAGCATAGGGACATTCTTCAGTTGGCAATAAGCAGGAAGTCCAGCTGAGTAGAGCTCTCAGATTAAATAAAACATTGTGTTGAGTCAAGGGTGGATTGGACTCTGGCAGCGCCTGAAAAATAACAGCTTGACAGGAAAACTAAGAAATCCTTGACTTATCGTTCATCCGCTGTGCGATAGTACACGTTATTCTACCAATTTCTGCAGATGGAAAACACTTATTTCATCAAACATTTAGATGGCGGTAGTTTTATCTTACACTGAAATTCGCCAGCCAGTTAAGTTCTGTTAACATTTTTTTTGCCTGCTATTTTAGAGGGGTAGGAGAGAGGGGCTGGTATTTTAGAGGGGTTGGAGAGAGGGGCTGGTATTTTAGAGGGGTTGGAGAGAGGGGCTGGTATTTTAGAGGGGTAGGAGAGAGGGGCTGGTATTTTAGAGGGGTTGGAGAGAGGGGCTGGTATTTTAGAGGGGTAGGAGAGAGGGGCTGGTATTTTAGAGGGGTAGGAGAGAGGGGCTGGTATTTTAGAGGGGTAGGAGAGAGGGGCTGGTATTTTAGAGGGGTTGGAGAGAGGGGCTGAATGCCTGGTATTTTAGAGGGGTAGGAGAGAGGGGCTGAATGCCTGGTATTTTAGAGGGGTAGGAGAGAGGGGCTGGTATTTTAGAGGGGTAGGAGAGAGGGGCTGAATGCCTGGTATTTTAGAGGGGTAGGAGAGAGGGGCTGGTATTTTAGAGGGGTAGGAGAGAGGGGCTGAATGCCTGGTATTTTAGAGGGGTAGGAGAGGGGCTGAATGCCTGGTATTTTAGAGGAGTGGAAGAGAGAAGAGAGGGGCTGAATGCCTGGTATTTTAGAGGGTTAGGAGGGGGAGGCTGAATGCCTGGTATTTTAGAGGGGTAGAAGAGAGAGGCTGAATGCCTGGTATTTTAGAGGGTTAGGAGGGGAGGCTGAATGCCTGGTATTTTAGAGGGTTAGGAGGGGAGGCTGAATGCCTGGTATTTTGAGGGTTAGGAGGGGAGGCTGAATGCCTGGTATTTTAGAGGGTTAGGAGGGGAGGCTGAATGCCTGGTATTTTAGAGGGGTAGAAGAGAGAGGCTGAATGCCTGGTATTTTAGAGGGGTAGAAGAGAGAGGCTGAATGCCTGGTATTTTAGAGGGGTAGAAGAGAGAGGCTGAATGCCTGGTATTTTAGAGGGGTAGAAGAGAGAGGCTGAATGCCTGGTATTTTAGAGGGTTAGGAGGGGAGGCTGAATGCCTGGTATTTTAGAGGGGTAGAAGAGGGAGGCTGAATGCCTGGTATTTTAGAGGGGTAGAAGAGAGAGGCTGAATGCCTGGTATTTTAGAGGGTTAGGAGGGGGAGGCTGAATGCCTGGTATTTTAGAGGGGTAGGAGGGGGAGGCTGAATGCCTGGTATTTTAGAGGGTTAGGAGGGGGAGGCTGAATGCCTGGTATTTTAGAGGGTTAGGAGGGGGAGGCTGAATGCCTGGTATTTTAGAGGGTTAGGAGGGAGGCTGAATGCCTGGTATTTTGAGGGTTAGGAGGGGGAGGCTGAATGCCTGGTATTTTAGAGGGGTAGAAGAGAGAGGCTGAATGCCTGGTATTTTAGAGGGGTAGAAGAGGGGAGGCTGAATGCCTGGTATTTTAGAGGGGTAGAAGAGAGAGGCTGAATGCCTGGTATTTTAGAGGGTTAGGAGGGGGAGGCTGAATGCCTGGTATTTTAGAGGGTTAGAAGAGAGAGGCTGAATGACTGCTGCATAGTTAGACATTGTCTAGGTAGAAAGAATTGCCCTAAAGGAATCCATTATTTTCACCTGTATCTTCTGATATTGTGATGTTTTTATAAAAACGAATAGAAAGATTGTAAGAGAGATTTGAAAGTAATACATTTTCTCTTTAGCTGATATTTCAATTGTGTGAAATTCCCTTTAAATGTTAGAAACAGAATGTGGTGTGGCAGTATCGTCTGGGAGTCTGCCAGGCTTTACACAAGCTTAAAGGTCGACATGAAGTGCAGGTTCTTTATAAGAAAAACATAAAAGCTATTGAATAAAGGAATGTCTTCACTCCACAAGTGTGACTGACCCTCATAACCATGGCAACTCTACAGTATGATCATCACACACAAACACACATCCATACGCATGCACACACTAGCACGTGCGCACACACACACACACACACACACACATACATACACACACACACACACACACACACACACACACACCAGGGCTATGCACAGACCTTATATGGGCAAGTGCTTAAAATGAAAAAAAGGCACCTCGCTTGAAAAATATATATATTTCAGAATTCACATGTAGAAATTAAGAACGTACTAAATGCCTCTGTAGAGAATATTTTAACATTTTTGAGGATAGGTCTGTTTATTTCTGCAACAACACCCACTCATCATCACAAAATGTAAGCAAGTTAGTTACAGTGCCTCCTAAACACATGATTGACCTGGGGAAGAGTGTGGTCTAGCAACTGATCAGCAAGTTAGTTACAGTGCCTCCTAAACACATGATTGACATGGGGAAGAGTGTGGTCTAGCAGCTGATCAGCAAGTTAGTTACAGTGCCTCCTAAACACATGATTGACATGGGGAAGAGTGTGGTCTAGCAACTGATCAGCAAGTTAGTTACAGTGCCTCCTAAACACATGATTGACCTGGGGAAGAGTGTGGTCTAGCAGCTGATCAGCAAGTTAGTTACAGTGCCTCCTAAACACATGATTGACATGGGGAAGAGTGTGGTCTAGCAGCTGATCAGCAAGTTAGTTACAGTGCCTCCTAAACACATGATTGACATGGGGAAGAGTGTGGTCTAGCAACTGATCAGCAAGTTAGTTACAGTGCCTCCTAAACACATGATTGACATGGGGAAGAGTGTGGTCTAGCAGCTGATCAGCAAGTTAGTTACAGTGCCTCCTAAACACATGATTGACATGGGGAAGAGTGTGGTCTAGCAACTGATCAGCAAGTTAGTTACAGTGCCTCCTAAACACATGATTGACATGGGGAAGAGTGTGGTCTAGCAACTGATCAGCAAGTTAGTTACAGTGCCTCCTAAACACATGATTGACCTGGGGAAGAGTGTGGTCTAGCAGCTGATCAACAAGTTAGTTACAGTGCCTCCTAAACACATGATTGACCTGGGGAAGAGTGTGGTCTAGCAGCTGATGGTTGATTTTGATTATTGATGTAAATCTGCTGCTTCAGTTATTTACCTGATTGACCTGTCTGTCTTTCTGCCCCTCTCTGATACATGTAACAACCAAACAGACCCAATATTGATGATGTAGGCTAAATCAAGTTATCAAGGGTTAATCAAATGTTATGCTGCTGTGGCATTACTGTTGATATTTAAACTAGGTAGCTACTGTAGCTACACACACCTGACTGGTGACCGCATCTCAACCATGCCTGTTTAAACCAGGCACAGCAACCTCTGTTCAAGGCAGAAGGGGAAAAACACTAAAGCTTGTGCACACAAGCGCCATACAGGGCAGATCAACAGGCGCAACCAATGGACAGGGTGGGGGGTGGTGAACTTGATGAAGACATACGGGCAGTGGGGTCTGAACAGCAACAACAAAAGAATGTATACAAAAAAATCATTTTGGTGGAAATTATACCACCTCGACCCAGAAGGGCACTTTGGAGACTGGAAGGGCACTAAGTACAGCACAATCTGTGACACACACACACACACACACACACACACACACACACACACACACACAATTAAACGCTTGTTGCCTTCTATTCACCAACAAATACAAAGGATATACAATATACAAGGCCCAATGGAAACAAAAGGGTGGCAGATAGCCTAGTGGTTAGAGCATTGGGCCAGCAACTGAAAGGTTGCTAGATCAAATCCCTGAGCTGAAGGTAAAAATCTGTCATTCTGCCCCTGAATGAGGCAGTTAATCCACTGTTCATACTCTTCTATTGTAAACAAGAATTTGTTCTTAACTGCCTTGCCTAGTTAAATAAAATAAAAAGAGCAATGCATGACATGGCCTACAGTACATCATTGGGGCTGAGCTCCCTGCCATCCAGGATCTCTATACCAGGTGGTGTCACAGGAAGGCCCTAAAAATGGTCACAGACTTTTCTCTCTGCTACCGCACAACAAGCAATAACCAAGTGCCAAGTCTGGGACCAAATGCTCCTGAACAGCTTCTACTCCCAAACCATAAGACTGCTGAACAGTTAATCAAATGGCCACCTGGACTATTTAAATGTACCCCCTTTTTATTTGCACACTCACTGGACTCTACCCACACATTCACACATACTACCATGACACACACATTCACACATACTACCATGACACACACATTCACACATACTACCATGACACACACATTCACACATACTACCATGACCCACACATTCACACATACTACCATGACACACACATTCACACATACTACCATGACCCACACATTCACACATACTACCATGACACACACATTCACACATACTACCATGACACACACATTCACACATACTACCATGACCCACACATTCACACATACTACCATGACCCACACATTCACACATACTACCATGACACACACATTCACACATACTACCATGACACACACATTCACACATACTACCATGACACACACATTCACACATACTACCATGACACACACATTCACACATACTACCATGACACACACATTCACACATACTACCATGACACACACATTCACACATACTACCATGACCCACACATTCACACATACTACCATGACACACACATTCACACATACTACCATGACCCACACATTCACACATACTACCATGACCCACACATTCACACATACTACCATGACCCACACATTCACACATACTACCATGACACACACATTCACACATACTACCATGACACACACATTCACACATACTACACTGACACACACATTCACACATACTACCATGACACACACATTCACACATACTACCATGACCCACACATTCACACATACTACACTGACACACACATTCACACATACTACCATGACACACACATTCACACATACTACCATGACCCACACATTCACACATACTACCATGACACACACATTCACACATACTACACTGACACACACATTCACACATACTACACTGACACACACATTCACACATACTACACTGACACACACATTCGCACATACTACACTGACACACACATTCGCACATACTACACTGACACACACATTCGCACATACTACACTGACACACACATTCGCACATACTACACTGACACACACATTCGCACATACTACACTGACACACACATTCGCACATACTACCATGACCCACACATTCGCACATACTACCATGACACACACATTCGCACATACTACACTGACACACACATTCGCACATACTACACTGACACACACATTCGCACATACTACACTGACACACACATTCGCACATACTACACAGACACACACATTCGCACATACTACACTGACACACACATTCGCACATACTACACTGACACACACATTCGCACATACTACACTGACACACACATTCGCACATACTACACTGACACACACATTCGCACATACTACACTGACACACACATTCGCACATACTACACTGACACACACATTCGCACATACTACACTGACACACACATTCGCACATACTACACTGACACACACATTCGCACATACTACACTGACACACACATTCGCACATACTACACTGACACACACATTCGCACATACTACACTGACACACACATTCGCACATACTACACTGACACACACATTCGCACATACTACACTGACACACACATTCGCACATACTACACTGACACACACATTCGCACATACTACACTGACACACACATTGGCACATACTACACTGACACACACATGCATATTGATGCCACACATACAGTTGAAGTTGGACGTTTACATACACTTAGGTTGGAGTAAATAAAACTCATTTTTCAACCACTCCACACATTTCTTGTTAACAAACTATAGTCTTGGTAAGTCGGTTAGGACATCTACTTTGTTCATGCCACAAGTCATTTTTACCAACAATTGTTTACAGACAGATTATTTCACTTATAATTCACTGTATCACAATTCCAGTTTGTCAGAAGTTTACATACACTAAGTTGACTATGCCTTTAAACAGCTTGGAAAATTCCAGAAAATTATGTAATGGCTTTAGAAACTTCTGATTGAAGGCTTATTGACATAATTTGAGGTAACTGGAGGTATACCTGGGGATGCATTTCAAGGCCTACCTTCAAACTCAGTGCCTCTTTGTTTGACATCATGGGAAAATCTAAATAAATCATCCAAGACCTCAGAAAAAAATTGTAGACCTCCACAAGTCTGGTTCATCCTTGGGAGCAATTTCCAAATGCCTGAAGGTACCTCGTTCATCGGTAAAAAACAGTAGCACGCAAGTATAAACACCATGTTTGGCCATAACGACCATCATTATGTTTGGAGGAAAAAGGGGGAGGCTTGCAAGCCGAAGAACACCATCCCAACTGTGAAGAACGGGGGTGGCAGCATCATGTTGTGGGGGTGCTTTGCTGCAGGAGGGGCGGCAGGTAACCTAGTGGTTAGAGCGTTGGACTAGTAACTGAAAGGTCACAAGATCAAATCCCCGAGCTGACAAGGTAAACAACTCTGTTGATCTGCCCCTGAACAAGGCAGTTAACCCACTGTTCCTAGGCTGTCCTTGAAAATACGAATTTGATCTTCACTAACTTGCCTAGTTAAATAAAGGTAACAAAAGCCCTGATCTCAATCCCATAGAAAATTTGTGGGTGGAACTGAAAAAGTGTATGTGAGCAAGGAGGCCTACAAACCTGATGAAAGAAATAAAAGCTGAAATAAATCATTCTCTACTATTATTCTGACATTTCACATTCTTAAAATAAAATGGTGATCCTAAACAGAACTAAAACAGGGAATTTTTACTCGGATTAAATGTCAGGAATTGTGAAAAACTGAGTTTAAATGTATTTGGCTAAGGTGTATGTAAACTTCCAACTTCAAGGGGAGTGAGTTGTGTGTGTGTGTGTGTGTGTGTGCTCAAACACACATGCATGTGGGGGTCTGGGAGAGGAAGTGTGTCCATCTGATGTATGGGCATGTGCCTGAACTCAATTTTATACACTAATTGTAGTCTCACCCATTCATTTCTAATGACCAGTCATTTTTGACCAGGAACACAACAGGTGTATAAAAGTTAAATAAACACCCAAAATCTAATGAAAATCATCAAAATGTATTTTGTGTGTTCAGATGCCCTGTGTGCACAAAGTCATGGAACCTTATGACAATCAGATTAAGTGAACTACATTTTTCAGAGAGAAAACTTGTAATCAGTCCAATTCGACCAGAACGCAGCAGGAGGGCAGTTTCTACCCCGAAGCCATAAGACTCCTGAACAGCCAATCAAATGGCTACCCAGACTATTTGCATTGTCGTCCTGCTACTCTCTGGTTATTATCTATGCATAATCACTTTAACTCTACATGTACGTATTACCTAAATTACCTTGACTAACCTGTGCCCCCGTATGTTGACTACGTACTGGTATCCCCAATACCCCAATAGCCTCACTATTGTTATTTTACTAATGCTCTTTAACTATGTAATTTTTATTTTCAACTTCTCTTTTTTACTTAACACTTATTTTTCTTAAAACTGCATTGTTGGTTTTAAAGGTTTCCAAGAAATCATTTCACTGTAAGGTGAATGTAATACACTGTAATTCACTGTAATACACCTGTTGTATTCAGCGCATGTGAAAAATAACATTTGATTTGATTTGTTGTTGTTTGAATCCCAGATTGCCCCCATCATTTTGCATGACATGTAGTGGCACACGGACACGACAGTGCTTCATTCAGTGATAATGGAAAAGTGTCCTTGTACACAAACCTGATTCCTCTGATCCTCTGAACGTCATCATGACTTCTGACCTCAAATCCAGTAATTGCCCCCCTCCCCGGCCACAACACAAAAGCCCCTAGACACGTCATCCTATTAATTTTGACATTTTATTAAATCTCCAGAAGCTGCTTTTTTATTTATGGTTCTGTTAGTACAAGCAACACAATATTGTGCATTACAAGGTCTTAAACAAAATCTCCCCATGCATCCACCCCCCATCGATGACCCGGGGCAGATTGTCACAAAGCGGGAGTTACAGTAAGCCTGTCACACGAGGGGGTTAAAAGACCACTCAGATCCAGATGTTTAAATTTACCAAACAGACTGTCTGTTGGGGGAAAGCCAGTGTAAAGGGAAGCAGATATGTATAGGGAATTTCCTCAAATGAGGAGTACTCTTGTCACGATCGTGAGGAGAGACGGACCAAGGCGCAGCGTGATTGGAGTTCCACATCTTTATTTTTAGTGAAACTTAAAACAAACCAAGAAACAAACAACGACCGTGCAGTACTGCGGTGCAACATACACTGACTCAAAAACAATATCCCACAAAGCAGGTGGGAACAGGGAACCCTTAAGTATGATCCCCAATTAGAGACAACGAACATCAGCTGCTTCTAATTGGGAACCATACCAAGAGCACCAACATAGACATATATAACCTAGAACACCCCCTAGTCACGCCCTGGCCTACTACACCATAGAGAACCAAGGGCTCTCTATGGTCAGGGTGTGACAACTCTAAAAGTCAGACGTAGTTTACTTCATTTTGATATCATTTTGATATTGAAAAAAATAATGTATATATTCATAATGGTTAACTGGATGTCATATGCTTGTCCACTGGAGAACTGAAGAGAATATTGGTCCTCCCTGTTTCTCCTTGTGTTGGTAGTACTTCATTTTGTGTGCTCTCAATGTGGATCAATGTTCCCCTCAATTAAACGAGAAGAAAATCAATGGAGTGCATCTCTGTATACCTCATTAATGAGATCTGGACTGTTACACTTCAGCAGCCTGCTATGTCTCTTCTTTAAACCCTTATATTTGATCCCGGGATTACTTGGGCACAAAAAAGTAATCATGTATGACATGAAAGTCCCAACCCCTCTCAATTCCTCAGCGAGGCATATTTCTGTAATGTTAACAAAAGATAATGGTGAGAATACGAGACATGCTATGGTTACTGAAGTAAGTCATTTATCTGACTCTTAGTATAATAGAACATATTTAGTTCAAAAGAAAACAAACTGAAGAAACTGATAGTGTTTTCCTTGTTTTGACGGCCCCATGTCCAATGCACATGTCAACTGACCACAACAGCCGCCCATACCGCAAACAAGTTCAGCCCACGCTATGCGTGCCTGATAGGTAAGCCCAGATCCTCTTCTCACCTGTGGCGAAGGCAAGTCGATCAAATTAACCTCACAAGGGGTCAGCAAGGCAACCGTCCTCCTCTTATCGACATATTAGTTTAAAGAACAGTGGTTATTGAAGGGGGAGGCTAGCTGTAGGGTGGTGTAGTCTGAGCGGAGTGGCTGACTAGGTGGAGTGAACATGGGTATTGATCAAGCTGGGATTGTAACAGCAGCTGGAGGTGTTTGTTAAAAAGGAATCTCACAGAGGAATGAAGGGGATTAGATTTTTCCTTGTGGATTAGACCTTTCACTTACACAGAGGGGATTCCTGCGCTTGATACGGTCATTCTGGTGCTTGTTACTGTCATTCAGGTGCTTGTTACTGTCATTCTGGTGCTTGTTATTGTCATTCTGGTGTTTGTTACTGTCATTCTGGTGCTTGCTACTGTCATTCTGGCATTTGTTATTGTCATTCTGATGCTTGCTACTGTCATTCTTGCCTTTGGTACTGTCATTCTGGTGCTTGCTACTGTCATTTTGGTGCTTGTTACTGTCATGCAGGTGCTTGTTACTGTTATTCTTGTGGTTGCTATTGTCATTCTGGTGCTTGCTACTGTCATTCTGGTGCTTGTTACTGTCATTCTGGCCCTTGCTACTATCATTCATTCGCTTGTTAATGTCATTCTGGCGCTTGTTACTGTCATTCTGGTGCTTGTTACTGTCATTCTGGCCCTTGCTACTATCATTCATTCGCTTGTTAATGTCATTCTGGCGCTTGTTCGTTCATCTGCTTGTTACTGTCATTCTGGCGCTTGTTACTGTCATTCTGGTGATTGTTTATCACCCTAAGCTGGTCTCTTTAATTGGTCAAGTTTTTATTCAAAGTCTAGGATAGCAATAGGGGGAACAACAGATACATTACAGATTGTAATTACAGATGTATTAGACAAAAGTAATGTCAAAAATTAGTGGTTCTGAAATGTAATTAGGTCTACACATATCATAGCATTCCACCCTGCATACCACTGCTGGCTTGCTTCTGAAGCTAAGCATGGTTGGTCCTGGTCAGTTCCTGGATGGGAGTTCCTACTTTAGATCCCATCATGGAGTCAATTCTATTTCATTTCAGCCGATTCAGGAAGTTAACAGAATTTCCAGTTTATTCCTGAATTGAAATGTTATTGACTTCAACTCTGGGATCACTCAAGTATTTCTTTGAGAGACTCCTGACATTTCAAATATTGAACACATTTTAGCGCTGTCTAATGTTGACAAAATCTTGTACTTGCCATCTCCATTCTAATTGCATAAACTGACTAAAATAATTAAGTAAAACTCACCTGTCATGTAGCTTGTGACCACCACTACAGATACACAATACTGTCAGCATTTCTGACGGACAACTTTAATTATAAAATATATATCCATAATTCATAAATTGCAACCTGTAAATGAATGTTGCATAATGAATCTACCGCAACGAGAACCCTATCGCACATTCTAATTATTCACAGCCAAAATTACATTGCTAGGTTTCAGAATGTATTAATGCATATTAATTAATCTGTCAGACAATGGATGCATATTGCGGGAAACTCAAAGATGCACGCCTCGTGATGCCTTTATACTAAATAATAAACCATACCTCACATTTTAATGATGGCAATTTCTTGTTTATTACCAACTATTGTCCTCAATTAATTTTTTATCAACTGCAGCTTTATCAGCCTTTGGCACCTCTTTTCCTGCATTGCAATAAACATTGTAATGAAAATTCATATCCCGCCTCTCACGCAACAGTAGCCTAAATAGGAGAAATGTGTGAGTTTGGTATTGAAAATGTAATTGACTGGAAAGCTACACTCAGTGTACCATGTGCTTATATGCCCTCTAATGAGCAAGGTGAGACTTTTTGGTTTGAAGAGATGGAAAAAACGTTGTCAGGAGACACAACCATGAGAAAACCCATTGACCTACACCAGGGTGTTAAAATCCATTTCTGGATCATTTAAAGTCATTGATTATTTAGAAACTCCCCTCACCTGTTTGTCTAGATTGGACACAAATTTAAAGGAAATACTAAAACAAACTGCTGACAAATGCCCTCTGCAAATTGAGTTTGACACTCATGGTCTACACATTCAAACACACAAGAAGTCATATACCAGCAACATTATGCACACATTCCCACTGTCTCACACACACACACACACACACACACACACACACACACACACACACACACACACACACACACACACACACACACACACACACAAAAACACACACACATCCATATCCCCTCTTGAATGGCTTGAGTGGATACAGCTGCCAATCGGATGCACAGATTGTAATCATTGACATGCAGGCAGATTTAATAATGATCTAATCCCTTCCGATAACAGTGGAGGATTATTTACATTTGACAGTCAGCTCTACACATATGGTCCAGAATGGCTTCTCGCTTAATGTCGCTGGGCAGATTGGGTAGGTTTTCCCGACACTCCCTCTCCTCTATGCCGTAACCGAGGGAATTCTGTGGGAAAGGTACACAAAACATAATACCTCAGAGCCGTTTTAGGGACACCTGCCAGCTTGTCAAACACATCCCAAACTATTGTTGCTAATCTTTTGAGTACATCAGGTATTTCTGTTCATTTTACCCACTCAATGAAAGGAAATCCAACCGAGATTTTTCCTGTAGCTCTTTCTGGTTAGAGAGCTTTTTTACACTGACATAGAGCATTAACTTTACACCTACATCGAGCACTGACTTTACACCAGAATAGAGCAGTAACTTTACACCTACATAGAGCACTGACTTTACACCAGAATAGAGCAGTAACTTTACACCTACATAGAGCACTGACTTTACACCAGAATAGAGCAGTAACTTTACGCCTACATAAAGCACTGACTTTACACCAGAATAGAGCAGTAACTTTACACCTACATAGAGCACTGACTTTACACCAGAATAGAGCAGTAACTTTTCACCTACATAGAGCACTGACTTTACACCAGAATAGAGCAGTAACTTTACACCTACATAAAGCACTGACTTTACACCAGAATAGAGCAGTAACGTTACACCTACATAGAGCACTGACTTTACACCAGAATAGAGCAGTAACTTTACACCTACATAAAGCACTGACTTTACACCAGAATAGAGCAGTAACTTTACACCTACATAGAGCACTGACTTTACACCAGAATAGAGCAGTAACTTTACACCTACATAGAGCACTGACTTTACACCAGAATAGAGCAGTAACTTTACACCTACATAGAGCACTGACTTTACACCAGAATAGAGCAGTAACGTTACACCTACATAGAGCACTGACTTTACACCAGAATAGAGCAGTAACTTTACACCTACATAGAGCAGTAACGTTACACCTACATAGAGCACTGACTTTACACCAGAATAGAGCAGTAACTTTACACCTACATAGAGCACTGACTTTACACCAGAATAGAGCAGTAACTTTACACCTACATAGAGCACTGACTTTACACCAGAATAGAGCAGTAACTTTACACCTACATAGAGCACTGACTTTACACCAGCATAGAGCAGTAACTTTACACCTACATAAAGCACTGACTTTACACCAGAATAGAGCAGTAACGTTACACCTACATAGAGCACTGACTTTACACCAGAATAGAGCAGTAACTTTACACCTACATAAAGCACTGACTTTACACCAGAATAGAGCAGTAACTTTACACCTACATAGAGCACTGACTTTACACCAGAATAGAGCAGTAACTTTAGACCTACATAGAGCACTGACTTTACACCAGAATAGAGCAATAACTTTACACCTACATAAGGCACTGCATTTACACCAGAATAGAGCAGTAACTTTACACCTACATAGAGCACTGACTTTACACCAGAATAGAGCAGTAACTTTACACCTATATAGAGCACCAACTTTTGAGGAAGATGCCATCAAGATGCAGACGCAAAAACAGCGACAGCTGCTCAAGCAGCAGGGTTTGAGTCAGGGAGCAATGTGCTAAAGAGAGTAGCTAAAAACCCTGTCAACCTGCCATCCTCTCGTGACGTCTCAAAATTGTGACTAATTTCAGGAAACTAGGCGTGTGTCGCTTGTCACTACTTCACAGGAGAGGCATTTGAATGTAAATATAATTTTTTTTAATCAAAATGCATTTTTTTTGGCAGAAATGCATTTTGGAACATGTGGATTTTCAAGTGCCTTAATAACAAACTTGTATACCACCTCTAAATTCCAATAAAATAGTTCAATTACGAGCCAAGTTGTTTTAGTCAAGGAAAAGTAGGAATTTTCCCGCTAGCTGAGGTAATGGATGGGCTGGACATGCCGAGAGAGGAGTTCAGATTTATCTGCCATGTAGCACGCTTCTGTCTATAACTAGAGCTGCTTAGTATGTGTAGCTAGGTGATCCTTTCTAACACTGTTTTTTTATATCACAAAGAACTGCATAAATGTTGCTAATGCTTTCCACTTTCTGGAAGACTGAGTTTTCAAATTAGTGGAATTCACCGGTTTGGAAACAGAGTATGATAGCTAAGGAGATGGGGAAAAATCTGGCGTTTGACTGCAAATAATGCAGAGAAAGTCGAAAAGAGAACACACAGAAGAACACTGCTGTATAAAACACCTGTCTCCAGATTACATCTTCAAACTATGGGCAACCATGGCATCCATGACAGAGAAGGAGAAGCATTCATCCATGTATGGGTAAGAGTCTAGCTAGCTACATTTTCCGATAATATCAGTTCCTAATTTTGTCAGAAATGTATTTTCATTGCAAATTGTACTATTAGCTAGCTAGCTAATGTTGGCTCACAGCTAATGTTACGTAAACTATCTGTGTAGTAAAATTATTCATATCTCAGAGCCATTTGCACTGCTAATTATAGCCTAATATTAGCTTGCTAGCGAACATTGAACCTAACTAGTTGATTAAGGTTTAGCTACCAGCAGATTCATGCAGAGTAGTAATGTTATGAGTTGGGATTATGGTTCAGTGTTTAGCTAGCTAGATAGCTACAGTACCAGTCAAATGTTTGGACACACCTACACATTCAAGGGTTTTTCTGTATTTTTACTATTTTCTACATTGTAGAATAATAGCAGAGACATCAAAACTATAAAATAACACATATGGAATCCTGTATTGTTAAATATATTTTTTAACATTTTTTAAAATTGAAACTTTGTTTAACTAGACAAGTCAGTTAAGAACACATTCTTATCTACAATGAAGGCCTAGGAACAGTGGGTTAACTGCCTTGTTCAGGGGCAGAACGACAGATTTTTACCTTGTCAGCTTGGGGATTCGATCTAGCAACCTTTACGGTTACTGGCCCAATGCTCTAACCACTAGGCTACCTTCCGCCCAAAGTAGCCACCCTTTTCCTTTATGACACACTCTTGGCATTATCTCAACCAGCTTCACCTGGAATGCTTTTCCAATAGTCTTGAAGGAGTTCCCACATATGCTGAGCACTTGTTGGCTGCTTTTCTTTCACTCTGCAGTCCAACTCATCCCAAACCATCTCTTTGGGTTGAGGTCCGGTGATTGTGGAGGCCAGGTCATCTGATGTAGCACTCCATTACTCTCCTTCTTGGTCAAATTGCTCTTACACAGCCCGGAGGTGTGTTGGGTTATTGTCCTGTTAAAAAATAAATGATAGTCCCACTAAGCACAAACAGATGGGATGGCATACCGTTGCAGAATGCTGTGGTAGCCATGCTGGTTAAGTGTGCCTTAAATTCTAAATAAATCACTGACAGTGTCACCAGCAAAGCACCCTCACAGCATCACACCTCCTCCTCCATGCTTCATGGTGGGAACCACACATGCAGAGATCATCCGTTCACCTACTCTGCGTAAAAATAATCTCAAATTTGGACTCATCAGACCTAAGGACAGATTTCCACCGGTCTAATGTCCATTGCTCGTGTTTCTTGGCCCAAGCAAGTCTCTTCTTATTATTGGTGTCCTTTAGTAGGGGCTTCTTTTCAGCAATTTGATCATGAAGGCTTGATTCAAATCAAATCAAATTTTATTTGTCACATACACATGGTTAGCAGATGTTAATGCAAGTGTAGTGAAATGCTTGTGCTTCTGGTTCCGACCATGCAGTAATATCTAACAAGTAATCTAACCTAACAATATCACAACAACTACATTATACACACAAGTGTAAAGGAATGAAAAAGAATATGTACATAAAAATAAATGAATGTGTGATGGCCGAACGTCATAGGCAAGATGCAGTAGATAGGTTTAGAGTACAGTATATACATATGAGATGAGTAATGTAGGGTATGAAAACATTATATGAAGTGGCATTGTTTAAAGTGACTAGTGATACATTTAATTACATCAAGATGGCAAGATGCAGTAGATGGTATAGCGTACAGTATATATATGAGGTGAGTAATGTAAGGTATGTAAACATTATATAACGTGGCATTGGTTAAAGTGACTAGTGATACATTTATTACACACATTTTTCCATTATTAAAGTGGCTGGAGTTGAGTCAGTGTGTTGGCAGCAGCCACTCAATGTTAGTGATGGCTGTGTAACAGTCTGATGGCCTTGAGATAGAAGCTGTTTTTCAGTCTCTCGGTCCCCGCTTTGATGCACCTGTACTGACCTCGCCTTCTGGATGATAGTGGGGTGAACAGGCAGTGGCTCGGGTGGTTGTTGTCCTTGATGATCTTTTTGGCCTTCCTGTGACATCGGGTGGCGTAGGTGTCCTGAAGGGCAGGTAGATTGCACCCGGTGATGCGTTGTGCAGACCTCACTACCCTCTGGAGAGCCTTACGGTTATGGGCAGAGCAGCTGCCGTATCAGGTGGTGATACAGCCCGACAGGATGCTCTTGATTGTGCATCTGTAAAGGTTTGTGAGTGTTTTTGGTGACAAGCCGAATTCCTTCAGCCTCCTGAGGTTGAAGAGGTGCTGCTGCGCCTTCTTCACCACGCTGTCTGTGTGTGTAGACCATTTCAGTTTGTCCGTGATGTGTAAGCCGATGAACTTAAAACTTTCCACCCTCTCCACTACTGTCCCATCAATGTAGATAGGGGGCTGCTCCCTCTGCTGTTCCCTGAAGTCCACGATCCTCTCCTTTGTTTTGTTGACATTGAGTGTGAGGTTATTTTCCTGACACCACATTCCGTGGGCCCTCACCTCCTCCCTGTAGGCCGTCTCGTCGTTGGTGGTAATCAAGCCTACCACTGTATTGTCATCTGCAAACTTGATGATTGAGTTGGACGCGTGCATGGCCACGTAGTCGTGGGTGAACAGGGAGTACAGGAGAGGGCTGAGAACGCACCCTTGTGGGGACCCAGTGTTGAGAATCAGCGGGGTGGAGATGTTGTTACCTACCCTCACCACCTGGGTGCGTCGGCAGTGGACCTATTGGGGCGGTAAGCAAATTGGAGTGGGTTTATGGTGTCAGGTAGGGTGGAGGTGATATGATCCTTGACTAGTCTCTCAAAGCACTTCATGATGGCAGAAGTGAGTGGTACAGGGCGGTAGTCATTTAGCTCAGTTACCTTAGCAGTCTCCTCTGAACAGTTGATGTTGAGATGTGTCTGATACTTGAACTCTGTAAAGCATTTATTTGGGCTGCAATTTCCGAGACGGGTAACTCTAATGAACTTATCTTCTGCAGCAGAGGTAACTCTGGGTCTTCCTTTCCTGCAGTGGTCCTCATGAGAGACAGTTTCATCATAGCTCTTGATGGTTTTTGTGACTGCACTTTAAGCAACTCTCAAAGTTCTTGACATTTTCCGGATTGACGGACCTTCATGTCTTAAAGTAAGGCTTGACTGTCGTTTCCCTTTGCTTATTTAAGCTGTTCTTTCCATAATATGGACTTGGTATTTTACCAAATATGGCTATCGTCTGTATACCACCCTTTCATTGTCACAACACAAATGATTGGCTCAAACATTTTAACTTTAAACAAGGCACACCTGTTAATTGAAATGCATTAAAGGTGACTACATCATGAAGCTGGCTGAGAGAATGCCAAGAGTGTGCAAAGCTTTCATCAAGGCAAAGGGTGGCTACTTTGAAGAATCTCAAATAAAAAATATATCTGGCTTGTTTAGCTTTTTTTTTGGTTACCATATGATTCCATATGTGTTATTTCATAGTTTTGATGTCTTCACTACCATTCTCCAATGTAGAAAATAGTACAAATGTTTAAAAAAACTTTGAAAGAGTATGTGTGTCCAAACTTTTCACTGGTACTGTACATGTCTAAACAAAAGACTCTACTATACAAGCAACCATTTCACTGTACCGTGTACATCTTCTGTATCCTGTGCATATGACAAATAAACGTAGATTTGATTTGATATAATGTGTGTTTACCAGAGACGGTAATGTGAAGAACACATCAAATTAAGTCAAATTAGGAAATAATGTTAGGCCAACGAGACAGTGTCCAAGTTCAAACATGCTCTGGTAGAATGCCCTGCTTATATTTTTGTCACACTCACACTCACAACCATAAGCTGTTTTCTGTCATTAGCTTGTTGTCAGTTTATTTACCTGTAGTACAAATACAAATGAGCTAAAGTTAAGACGCTGTCAGCTATATGATATGTTCATTATTTAAACTGGCTAGCCAGCTAACTTAACATTATCTAGCTAGCTAACAAGCTAGAAACTAACCATAGCATTGTTTGTAAAGTTGCTTTTAGTTGCCTGCTTTGCTAGATTGACATATACTACATTAATTTTAAAAGGATAGGTTTATTGGTGTTAAAATACAGCAGGTATGCTATTTTGGACCATCAGTCTGCCTATTTCATGCAGACTGACGTTTTTGTGTTTCACAAATGTTCATGATTGTTCAAAACATACAATTCTCAGGGAGAAGTACATTTTTAATCAAAAAAAATATTCATATATTTCCGTCATTGTCTTTTGATGAACGAAAACATGTTCTATCATAGTAGCTCAAAATTGATCTGAAATTCCTACTTTGCTTTGCTCTTTGCAATTTTGTTTTTTGTTCTTCCTCCTCCTTGTACCCCTATTTTTACAGTACTGTACCCTGCATATCAGAAACTTGTGACTTGTCTCTGTGATACTGTAATTCTTGTTCTTTGTTGATATGAACCTGCAACCAGTCAAAATCTATTGAGCAGTCAGTACTTTTAATAAATGGAAAGCACAATGTTCAGGGCCATACAATTCATCCATTGTACAGTATACAGCCTACAATGCACTGTGCTACAGTATCCATTCTCAGACTTTCTCCTTCCCACCTTCAACAACCTGTTTGCTCTCTGAACTGGCTTATATTGGTTATGTCGCATCATTTGAAACAGGTTAAATCCATTTTGAGTGGTGTTCAATCAATGACATACAGTGGGGAGAACAATTATTTGATACACTGCCGATTTTGCAGGTTTTCCTACTTACAAAGCATGTAGAGGTCTGTCATTTTTATCATAGGTACACTTCAACTGTGAGAGACAGAATCTACAAAGAAAATCCAGAAAATCATATTGTATGATTTTTAAGTAATTAATTTGCATTTTATTGCATGACATACTGTAACTATTTGATCACCTATCAACCAGTAAGAATTCCGGCTCTCACAGACCTGTTAGTTTTTCTTTAAGAATCCCTCCTGTTCTCCACTCATTACCTGTATTAACTGCACCTGTTTGAACTCGTTACCTGTATAAAAGACACCTGTCCACACACTCAATCAAACAGACTCCAACCTCTACACAATGGCCAAGACCAGAGAGCTGGACATCAGGGATACAATTGTAGACCTGCACAAGGCTGGGATGGGCTACAGGACAATAGGCAAGCAGCTTGGGAGAAGGCAACAACTGTTGGCGCAATTAGTAGAAAATGGAAGAAGTTCAAGATGACGGTCAATCACCCTCGGTCTGGGGCTCCAAGCAAGATCTCACCTCGTAGGGCATCAATGATCATGAGGAAGGTGAGGGATCAGCCCAGAACTACATGGCAGGACCTGGTCAATGACCTGAAGAGAGCTGGGACCACAGTCTCAAAGAAAATCATTAGTAACACACTACGCCGTCATGGATTAAAATCCTGCAGCGCACGCAAGGTCCCCCTGCTCAAGCCAGCGCATGTCCGGGCCCGTCTGAAGTTTGCCAATGACCATCTGGATGATCCAGAGGAGGAATTGGAGAAAGTCATGTGTTCTGATGAGATGAAAATAGAGCTTTTTGGTCTAAACTCCACTCGCCGTGTTTGGAGGAAGAAAAAGGATGAGTACAACCCCAAGAACACCATCACAACCGTGAAGCATGGAGGTGGAAACATCATTCTTTGGGGATGATTTTCTGCAAAAGGGACAGGACGACTGCACCGTATTGAGGGGAGGATGGATGGGGCCATGTATCGCGAGATCTTGGCCAACAACTTCCTTCCCTCAGTAAGAGCATTGAAGATGAGTCGTGGCTGGCTCTTCCAGCATGACAACGACCCAAAACACACAGCCAGGGCAACTAAGGAGTGGCTCCGTAAGCAGCATCTCAAGGTCCTGGAGTGGCCTAGCCAGTCTCCAGACCTGAACCCAATAGAAAATCTTTGAAGGGAGCTGAAAGTCCGTATTGCCCAGCGACAGCCCCGAAACCTGACGGATCTGGAGAAGGTCTGTATGGAGGAGTGGGCCAAAAACCCCTGCTGCAGTTTGTGCAAACCTGGTCAAGAACTACAGGAAACGTATGATCTCTGTAATTGTAAACAAAGGTTTCTGTACCAAGTATTAAGTTCTGCTTTTCTGATGTATCAAATACTTATGTCATGCAATAAAATGCAAATTAATTACTTAAAAATCATACAATGTGATTTTCTGGATTTTTGTTTTAGATTCCGTCTCTCACAGTTGAAGTGTACCTATGATAAAAATGTAAATGTTTAACAGCAATGTTGCAACCAAAAACACTATATGACTATGGCAAACGTAAGCATAATAATAACAATGATCTGTGACATTTAGTTCTGACCAGTTATAGTGAATGTCTTGACCTTATCCTTATGGAGACTTGGGGTACTGATAGGTTATTGTTGATAGTTTATTGTTGAGAGGCTTAAAGTCAGTCCTTAAAAGAGATCATTACTCTATCAGGTCTTCTGTAGAGGGGTAGGATGTGGACCAAGTGTGAGTGGTAACAGAAATTCACTCAGACAGTCAACACCAGTCTGTCATTAGAACCTTTTGGAGAGAAAAGTCCTAGACTACCCAATTTGTTTTTCAGGCGACAGCATGAGACAGGGACACTATCTGTCTTCTGTCAACAGTTATAGCATTTGAAAAAGTGTGCATGTCCTCTGACATTTCACATTCAGTTACGAGATACCATCTCAATCCATTGTGTCTGAGCCTGTCTGAGATGTGGAGTGGAAAAACAGAGCAAACACTGTGTGTTTGTGTGTGTGTGTGTGTGACAACCGGTTTGCAATAACTCAACTTTATATTCATAATCTTCTACAGCACAAGAGGCTAATCCGTCATCTCGATCTGTGCCAATCCTTCAAAATTCCTCTTCATCCAGCTTTATCTCTGATCCTTATTTTAATAATAATCACTGACTCACTCTTAGTCTCTCTTTCAATCTCTCCCCCCTCCATCCTCCCTCTACATGTTCTGCCTGTTCACATACCCTTTATGTCTTTTGTCTTTCACTGAACAAGAAGCAGACGGTCTTTTGGTCCTTAAGCTTATAATCCTGGTGTAAATTCATTTTAAATATAATTCCCAAATTCTTTAAGTGGGAAGTCTTAACCCAATGTTAGCCACTGTTTAAAAAAACTCAGATTTTCAACTGCTATGGTTCCGACTGATAGCTAATGTTGGGGCAAAAACACATGTAAACAGATGATTAAGCGCTAAATTGTTGAAAGCCTCTCCCAAAAAGCAATCAGATTATTAAAGCTTTATCTTTAGTAATTTCATTCTAAAACGCTACCCTGCAAACAATAATGAGTCGTTAAGACCTCCCTGGGACGAAATGGTCGCTTAAAGTCTTGGTCTTGGTCCCCAGGAGGTTTTGTCTAGTTCTAGATTGGTCGTTTTTAGGATATTCTTGGGACGTTGTGTCATGGTGCCCTGGAGGTTTTACCCTAGTTCCTGGTGGGGCCCGGGGATATAGCTGAGGACATTTTTAGGGCTTTCTTGGGACGTTGTGTCATGGTCCACTGGAGGTTTTGTCTAGCTCCCAGTGTCTCGAAGATGTCTCCAAGGAAATTTTTAGGACTTTCTTGTGATGTTGTGTCATGGTCCCCGTAAGGTCCCCTGAACGTTCTTGGAATATAGTGTCATGGTCCCCTGGAGGTTTTTGTCTTACATTTTAGTAATTTAGCAGATGCTCTTATCCAGAGCATTTTACAGTAAGTGCATATCCCCAAAATATTATGTTTAATCCCTGCATGCATTCATGTCTATGATCAAGTAGATAGATTACTGGAACTTTCAGGCTTACTCCTCCCGTATTTAATTGAACAGTACATTTTTCCACTGTAATACAATGAACTGGTTCTAAGACCCCCTTCTGGGATTTCCCCTCCTAAAATTCCACACAAGAATCAAATCACTTAAAGCTCTGATTGCCAAGTTTAACAATGTAATTTTCCAATTGCATAAATTAGGGTTGCCACAATTTCATATACAGTATATAATAGTTTTCAAGACATCCGACGAGCGTCAGAGCCGGTGTTGTAGGATTCGATCTTGGTCCTGTGTCACACCCTGATCTGTTCCACCTGTCTTTGTGTTTGTCTCCACCCTCCTCCAGGTGTTGCCCATCTTCCCCATTATCCCCTGTGTACTTGTACCTGTGTTCTATGTTTGTCTGTTGCCAGTTGGTTTGTTCATAGAACCTACCAGCATTTGTTTCCCTGTTCCTGCCTGTTTCTTGCTCCTGTTTTCTAGTCTTTCCCGGGTTTTGACCCCTGCCTGTCCTGATCCTGAGACTACCTGCTGTTCTGGACTCTTACACCTCTGGATTATTGACCCCTGCCTGCCCTGATCCTGAGACTACCTGCTGTTCTGGACTCTTACACCTCTTTATTATTGACCCCTGCCTGCCCTGATCCTGAGACTACCTGCTGTTCTGGACTCTTACACCTCTGGATTATTGACCCCTGCCTGCCTTGACCTTTCATTTGCCTGCCCCTGTTTAAGGAATAAACTTTTGTTGCTTCAACACAGTCTGCATTTGGGTCATACCTTAGACGTGATAGTACGAACTGGCCATGACTGACCCAGCAGACTCAGACCAGCTCTGCAACACCATCTCCTCCCAAGGAGCCACCTTTGGAAGGCACGAGGAGTTGCTTCGCAGTCTGATCGAAGGGTTCCAGACCTTGGCCGAACGCCATGACAGTGCTTTGAACACATTGCTGGAGCAATTCCGCGGCTTGTCTGTCAGGCAGCCTACCATGACGGTAACCTCCCAGTCCCTCAGTAACTCGGCTATTAGGAGTACCGTCATCCTGGTTTCCCAGCAACCCAGGTTACCTCCACCGGAGCACTTTGATGGAGAGTTGGGCACCTGTCGGGCGATTCTCGCTCAGTGTTCACTCATCCTGGAGCTGCAGCCTTTCTCCTTCCCCTCAGACCACTTTAACATAGCGTACCTCATCACTCTGATATCCGGGAGGGCCCTCACCTGGGCTACAGCCATTTGGGAACAACAACGCCTTGTGGCGGAAGTGAAAAAAGTTTGAGGCTGTGGGGCGACTAGTCCAAGTCTTTCCAGGTACTCATCGACTCGGGGTCCGATGTGAGCTTTATGGACGTTACCCTGGCATTGAAGCTGGGCATCCCCACTCAACCCCTCTCCATTCCCATTTATGTTAGAGCACTGGACGGGCACTCTATGGGCCAGGTCACCCACCATTCCACCCCCATCAACCTACGTGTGTCAGGGAACCACAGTGAGACGATACGATTCCTGCTAGTTAAGTCTCCGCAGGTTCCCATCGTATTGGGATTCTCTTGGCTCCAGCAGCACAATCCCTTTATTGACTGGTCTGCTGGTGCCATTGTGGGCTGGAGCCCGTTCTGCCAAGCTCATTGCCTGAAGTCAGCTCTGCCTGCCCCGGGACGTCTTCCTGGGGGCTTGGAAATTGCTCTCCACCATTTCCGCTGAGTACCAGGACCTCCGGGAGGGGTTCAGTAAGGCCCGGTCCACTTCGCTTCCGCAGCACCGACCGGTGTCCAAGAATGTCAAGACAGATGCGCTGGCACACTGCTATTGCCCCGCGACTACACCCCCTTGATTAGCCACTCTGCTGTGTGTCTTCTGTTGCCCCATAACCGCCATGTACATCCTACTTTTCATGTGTCTAGAGTTAAACCTGTGTCTCACAGCCCTTTGTCTCCTGTTTGTTTGTTATACCTGTGTTCTATGTTTGTCTGTTGCCAGTTAATTTTGTTCATAGAACCTACCAGCGTTTGTTTCCCTGTTCCTGCCTGTTTCTTGCTTCTGTTTTCTAGTCTTTCTCGATTTTGACCCCTGCCTGCCCTAACACTGAGACTGCCTGCCTTTCTGGACCCTTACATCCTCCCTGGATTATTGACCCCTGCCTGCCCTGACACTGAGACTGCCTGCCTTTCTGGACCCTTACATCATCCCTGGATTATTGACCCCTGCCTGCCCTAACACTGAGACTGCCTGCCTTTCTGGACCCTTACATCCTCCCTGGATTATTGACCCCTGCCTGCCCTGACACTGAGACTGCCTGCCTTTCTGGACCCTTACATCCTCCCTGGATTATTGACCCCTGCCTGCCCTGACACTGAGACTGCCTGCCTTTCTGGACCCTTACATCCTCCTTGGATTATTGACCCCTGCCTGCCCTGACACTGAGACTGCCTGCCTTTCTGGACCCTTACATCCTCCCTGGATTATTGACCCCTGCCTGCCCTAACACTGAGACTGCCTGCCTTTCTGGACCCTTACATCCTCCCTGGATTATTGACCCCTGCCTGCCTTGACCTGTCATTTGCCTGCCCCTGTTAAAGAATACATTTTTTGTGTCTTCAACACTGTCTGCATCTCGGTCATACATTAAACGTGATAGTCCTGTATTAATGCTTTGCCTGGTTGCTTGTTCCTCGGAGGGCATGGCGGGATTTCTTATAAGTGTCCGGATTAGTGTCCTTCTCTTTGAAAGCGGCAGCTCTCACCTTTAGCTCAGTGCAAATGTTGCCTGGTTGGGATATGTACATACGGTCACCGTGGGGACAACATCATTGATGCACTTATTAAAGGGGAATTTCACCCTTGCTCTGCCATGGCATATAGTCATTACTGTATTAACAACATTACGTTTTTAAGAACAAATGATTATTTATTTACAATGATGACCTACCCCTGCCAAACCCTAACCAACTGTGCACCACCCTATGGGACTCCCAATTACGGTCGTCTGTGATACATGCTGGAATCAAACCAGGGTCTGTAGTGACACCTCTAGCACTGAGCTGCGGTGCCTTAGACCGCTGTGCCACTCAGGAGTCATAGACAGTTCTCCCTGCTACCGCATAGCAATGCACAATTCTGGAACCAACAGGACCCTGAAAAAGCTTTAAGACTACTAAATAGTCAGTTAAATAGTTACCAAAAGCTACCTGGAATATCTGCATTGAACTCTTTTGACTCAGGACCAAACTCAAACGGAATCTGCCTGGATTCTATTTCTATATTCTGCAGAGATTTCTGCCAAAAATCTGAAGACAAATGTTTCATGCCTCTAAAGTACTAATTTATTTAATAACATAACCTATGGTTATCCTTCTAGGAAAGCTCAGTCACAAATAACCTCTACACTGACTCAACCTTTATACGGTCCTTTTGTTGGAAACGTTTCATAAATAAACGAGACATAAATAAATAGTGCATTATTACCATGGCGTATACTGTAAATGCAAATAATACGTTGATGAATCCATCTAAAAATACATAAACGTCAAATAGATTAGATTAGATTAACTATTCTGTCTCGTCGTTCCATTCACCATATAACTACTTTCACATTGCTTCTAACCAAAACACAAAACGAGTGGGAGAGTTGGTGGGTGTGTTTGTGACTGATGTGCTTTCTAATGCTTGATGCTATTGTAATTTGCAATCAACATCTTTAAACAATTATCTGTGATGCTCCTTCTACGCTGACTAAGTAGCATCTGATAATGTAAGAAATGTCTCTCTACATCCACTGAGGTAGTGGGGTGGCACAGATGTATTGCCACAATCCTATTATGCCTAGCTGCCCACCAGTTCACTGCACTGACTACCATAGCGTCTGCCTTGTCAATGCCCATGTATCTGTGCCACTCCTCTGCAGATACCTGGCTCAGAGCAGGGAGAGCATGGACATAGGCCTTCATGTCCTCTCTTTCCCCTACCACCTGGGCTGGATATTGTGGGTAGAGCTCTGGTAGGTACTCTGTAAGCAGATGGGATTACGCTGGGATAGACCCTTCCTGCTTGTAGTGTTTCTTCAGAAATGTGGAGAACTTGGGCCTCTTCTCAAGAGGTATATCTGCTTCGATTAATATATCTGCTTCAATTAAAGTCCAACATGAACTCGTTTCTGTCAGCTGTGGAGAGGGTCTTTGCCAGACAGGAGGCCAGGGTCTGTGTTCTTGTTTGGACTAAAAACATTTAGAAATTAAAGAATGGTATGAGTTCAACAACAGCCCTCCAGAGGATATGAAGCTTTAAAGCTAAGCACTCTTTCTCCTGAAGCAACACAGACACACACACACACACACACACAGACACACGCACAGACACACGCACACACACACACACACACACACACACACACACACACACACACACACACACACACACACACACACACACACACACACACACACACCATAAACCTGACAATGTGTCTCACACACAGACATGTTAAAACAATGTGAGTAGTTAACACCAAACAATTTAATGAATAATGTCACAAAAACATCATGTCTGTGGCGTGCTGCTTTTGTAATTCCCAACATGTCACTTGTTTTGATAGCTCCACCACATCACTTTGGGTAACTTGTTAGCTACTAGCTAATATTACCTCAGCTTTAGCGAGCCTAAATTCCGTGATGGAACTGGAGTGACAAGTTGGGGAAGCTTGCCAGGCTAACATTAGCTAGTTAACTTTCCACTCCTACCTAGATGCAGACAGAAATATAATTATCAAGAACATATATTCACTAGCTTGTGCAAAACTACTAGCTAGTTAATATATCTGTATCTAGCTAAAGCATCAGAACGCTTACCTGGTCCACAAGCCTTCCTATTTTTGTGTTGGAGTGACTTCAGGTGCTCAACTGCAGTTTTATGATGTACAGTATGTAGTTCATTGAATTCTGACAGTCTTTGCAGAAAAATAATCCTCCATCCTCGTACAGTTCAGCTGGAAACATTCTGTCCCTGGCTGTTATTCTGGTCACCATGTCTTTACTCCTCAGCTCCTATGCTGTAAATCTGGGCATTTTTAGCTAGCTAGATAAAGTTACTTCACTCCTCAGACATCTGCCATTCACTCACTGAGCTGTCTGCACAACTCACACATGAGAGGGGCTACGGTAAGAGTGGGACACCTCTGGCTACACTTTTGGGTGATTGAAATGCATGAAAATTAAATGAAAATGCTAATTCAGCAACAAGTCAATTTTTATTAACTTTTCTATCAGCTGGCAGTGTATTTTTAGCTTTAGAATCCTACACGTTTTATTTGAAATTCTGCAGATTTTCAGCAGAATTCTGTGTGCGTGGATGCTGTGTGGGCCTGCTCATGACATACGCTGCTGTTACTGTTTATTATCTATCTTGTTGCCTAGTCACCTTATCCCTACCTGTATGTACATATCTACTTCAATTACCTCGTGTCCCTGCACATTGTCTCAGTACTGGTACTCCGTGTATCGTTACTCAATGTGTTATTATTTTTCTATTTTTCAACTATTCCCCCCAAAACATTTGGGGGGGTTGTTGGGAAGGGCCCCTAAGTAAGCATTTTACTATTAGTCTACACCTGTTGTTTACGAAGCATGTGACAGATTACATTGGATTTAATCACCAATGTTCCCTCTAAATTGGGTGCACACGGCCGGTAGGGGCAATTGTAAAAACTGTAAGGAGCAAATCAACTGAAGTCAATTAAAATGAGCTCCATATTTAGTTTTATGAGTATAACCAATAGAAAGTCCCACTCAGTTGGCTACCTCGAAGTGGAGATAGCCCTCAATGGCACTGCCATCCTGTCACAGAAAAGGACTTTGTGTAGACTGCAAATGGTCTTTCTAGTATCTCTATGGGCACCCCTAGAGAAGGGCTACCCAAAAGTGTGCCAGTCCTTAGTATCCCGATGCCAAAATTAGCAAAATGCTAACACTGATATCCAAACAGTGGTCTGCAATGACAAGCCATCAAGTAACTTATCTTAAGGTAATACAGTGATTTAAGCTTGGGGTAAAAACTCTGAAAAATACCCCATTAAGTGTTTTTTAGACTAGTTTTCCATGTCTGCTACTTTTCATTATCTGCCCGCTCCGGGCTTCTGGACATAAATTCAAATTTCAAGTCATTCTTCGAGTTTAGATTTTCCCCTCCATTGTGAGGGGGCGACACCATTATGATTGCCTGCGTTTAAAAGTGGCAGATTCCATTTAGGGATATATTCTTGGGCAGAAATCTTGAGACGTGTACGGCTTTTTTAAGGAAATGTACACTCCTTATGTAACACTTCCATTTTGCTCTCAATAGAACTGCAAGGATCATCATTTTTGCCATGAATGTTTCCTTTGCACTCCATTCATATACATTATCATGACAATGTGCTTAGCATTGAGAGGACATTTTATAAATGATAGTCTTTAAATAGCAGAAGGATATTCAAACAAACAGTGCTCACCCTCAGTGATGGATTTCTACTCAGAAAAGCAATCTCACACTTTTGGATAAATATGCTGAAGAACTGCAATGGTTGCACTGGCATTGAGCATGGATGGATCTATCATGGGAATGAAGATCATTGTGACATAGCCTACCCTAGAAGAGAAAGACTATGACCTTGGACAACAGGGAGTCGTGATGAGTCTAAGACTATGTCCTGACATATTCCGTGTTGGAATAGGAGTATCTTTCCAGAGAGAATCATGTTCCAACTAAGTGGGAAGTCCACCTTAATCAATGGGTAAGTAGAGTTGTACCCTGCATACTCTTGAAGTGCCGTGGAGTTAGTCAACCTGCTGCAGAACCCCCCCCCCCAAAAAAAGATATGACTTGTTGATTATGGTTATTTATTCCCGCATAAAGAAGGACAAACAATTTAACATTCAAGCCATCATCTTTGTGTCCTGACAGCTTGTAGGTAATGGCCATGCAACAAATGGTTGCTATGAACTTGTCTTGTATGGGTACTACACACGAGACCCAAACAAATCTCTTGCACAAGCTGTTAATGATGAAATATTTATTATGTCCTGTGTGGAGGCTTTGTGGAGAAGTTGTGATCCAGTCGTCTCCCCAGCCCATTTCAAACTGCAGACTCCCCTCTCCCCCTTCCAAAATGTGTCCGATACAGCAAAGGTCAGCAACCCCAGCCAGGCATTGACCTGTAGCAAGGAGGTTTATTAGAAATCACCCAGTGACCTTTTCAGCTTACCGAAGGCCTCACCAGTAAGACACATGTTTGATCTGGATAAAGCTGTTGGCCACACATGCACATAAAACATCACACATCCATACACAAACACACACAGGGACACGTCAAAATACACCGACACATCCACAAAGACACACTGAGGCAAGAAGTCTGTATAAACATACATATACTATACACACCCCACACTTGTGTTTGTGTGTGTGTGGTTATGTGTGTGGTTGTGTGTGTGTTTGTGTGGTTGTCAGTGTGTTTGTGTGTGTGTTTGTGTGGTGGTGTGTGTGTTGGTGTGGTTGTGTGTGTGTTTGTGTTGTTGTGCTTGTGTGTGTGTATGAGGGGAGGGAGGGATTCTAAATCATTATCGTCTCCCTATATCACTCAGGCTGCTACAGCTTGAGTGCCTCACAAATGTATTTACAATGTATATCTCAGTTGGGAGCTGGCCATTAAAGGCGACAGATTTACATGGTTTAACTGTTCTTAGAAAAGGACGCAGCCATCAAAAGGGAAGGGGGTCATTCATTCAAACAATCCCATAATGATGGCTCATATTCATAACTAACAAACCCACCCAGAAAGCTAAGTTATTCAGACTAAGGCCCTGTATATAACCTCATTATTATTGTATTGTGTTACTATTTCCTTTTTTTCTTATTTGCAAAATCTTTGTACTTTTTAGCTCTGCATTGTTAAGAAAGGGTTCGTAAGTACGCATTTCATGACAAGGTCTACACCTGATGAATTCGGCGTATGTGACAAATACATTTGATTTAATTTGATTTGTGTCTAAGATAAGAAGTGAAAGATGTCACTGGGATTATGTGCAAGTGGCTGTGTGATTTCACTCTATAGTTTTACTCAGACTTACAACCATATGTCTTAGCTGTACACATCACAAGTAAAGAACAAGATGTATAGCACTGTACTGTATACTGTATGTGAGATTAGAAACAAGGTCTGTGTGGGGGTCATCTGATTGCTGACGTAAAATTAATAACATATTGCAACAGACTGTAATGGCAAGTGAGTCAGCATCCGCCCCCTCTGTGTGAGTCAAGGTATCAGAACAATGTAAGATAAAATTAACAGAAACCGAAGACTGTATGTTTACATGAGGCAGACAGAATCATTATGGACCTTTTTTTCCCTGTTAAGACTGACAGTCCGCAAATGAAAAAGCTCAATTCCACATGATGGTAATGGCAGATGAACGCTTCAGAATGCATGCAGCCATAGTTAGATCAGGTTGAAAGCTTCCCCTTCTAGTCACACACACACACACACACACACACACACACACACACACAATGAGTTGAGTCTGAGTGAATCACTATGCCATGGCTACAACACAGGAAGCTGACTATATAATGGCGCCGGAGGGGATGGCTGCCGTTTTATGGGCTCAAATTTTTTGTAACTCATTTTGTACATAATGATGCTACTAACGTCACTTATGACCGAAAATAGCTTCTGGACATCAGAACAGCGCTACTCACCTTGAACTGGATAAAGATTTCTTCTTTAATGAGTCTGACGCAAAGGATGTACTGCTTCCTGGAGACCAGGCCCAAATCCCCGTCATTCGTGTGAAGAAAATATGGAAATACAGTGGGCGGAGGTCTGGGTGCCTTGTGAGAATTTGTCGGCAAGTGAGTAAACTACCACTACCCTCGGTATTATTGATCAACGTGCAATCATTGGAAAACAAATTCGATGATCTAGGATTATGACTATCCTACCAACGGGACATTAAAAACTGTAATATCTTATGTTTCACCAAGACTTGGCTGAACAACGACACAGATAATTCAGAGCTGGCTGGCTTGTCCTTGTTTCGGCAGGACAGAGCAGCTATGTCTGGTAAGACAAGAGGCGGGAGTGTGTGACTATTTGTCAATAACTGCTGGTGCGCGATGTCCAATATTAAAGGAGCCTCAAGGTATTGCTCGCTTGAGGTAGAATACTTCATGATAAGCTGTAGACCACACTATCTACCAAGAGAGTTCACATCTAAATTATTCGTAGCCGTCTATTTACCACCACAAACTGATGCTGGCACTAAGACCGCACTCAACGAGCTGTATAAGGCGAATAAGCAAACAAGAAAGTGCTCATCCAGAAGTGGCGCTCCTAGAGGCCGGGGACGTTAATGCAGGCAAACTTAAATCATAATTTCAACCAGCATGTCACAAGTGCAACCAGAGGAAAAAAACTCAAGACCACCTTTACTCCACATGCAGAGTCGCATACAAAGCTCTCCCTTGCCCTCCATTTGGCAAATCTGACCTAAACTCCATCCTCCTGATTCCTGCTCACAAGCAACAACTATATGAGGAAGTACCAGTGACTCGCCCAATACGGAAGTGGTCAGATGACGCGGATGCTACGCTACACAACTGTCTGAATAGCACAGACTGGAATATGTTCCAGGATTCATCTAATGGCATTGAGAAGTATACCACCTCAGTCACCGGCTTAATCAATAAGTGCATCGACGACGTCATCCCCACAGTGACCATATGTACATTTCCCAACCAGAAGTGATTGATTACAGGCAAAATCCACACCGAGCTAAAGGCTAGAGCTGCCACTTTCAAGAAATCCTCCTATGCCCTCAGACAAACCATCAAACAGGCAAAGCGTCAATAAAGGACTAAGATTGAATCCTACTACACCGGCTCTAATGCTCGTTGGATGCGGCAGAGCTTGAAAACTGTTATCAACTACAAAGGGAAACCCAGCCGCGAGCTGCCCAGTGACACGAGCCTAACAGACGAGCTAAATTACTTTTATGCTCGCTTTGAGACAAACAACACTGAAGCGTGTATGAGAGCACCAGCTGTTCCATACGACTGTGTGATCACGCTCTCTGTAGTCGATGTGAGCAAGAACTTAAAACAGGTCAACATTCACAAAGCCACGGGGCCAAACAGATTACCAGGATGTGAACTCAGAGCATCTGCAGACCAACTGGCAAGTGTCTTCATGAACATGTTCAACCTCTCCCTGGACGTGTCTGTAATACCTACATGTTTCAAACAGGCCACCAGAGTCCTTGTGCCCAAGAAAGCGAATGTTACCTGCATAAATTATTACCGCCCGTAGCACTCACGTCAGTAGCCATGAAGTGCTTTGAAAGGCTGGCTATGGCTTACATCAACACCATCAGAAACCCTAGACCCACTCCAATTCTCATACCGCCACAACAGATCCGCAGATGACGTAATCTTTATCGCACTCCACACTGAACTTTCCCACCCGGACAAAAGGAACACCTATGTGAGAATGCTGTTCATTGACTACAGCTCAGCGTTCAACACCATAGTGCCCACAAAGCTCATCACTAAGCTAAGGACCCTGGGACTAAACACCTCCCTCTGCAACTGGATCCTAGACTTCCTGTTGGGCCCCCTCCAGGTGGTAAGGGTAGGAAACAACATATCTGCCATGCTTAACTTCAACACTGGGTCCCCTCAGGGGTGCATGCTTAGGCCCCTCCTGTACTCCCTGTTCACCCACGACTGCGTGGCCAAGTATGACTTCAACACAACATTATTAAGTTTGTTGATGACACAACAATGGTAGGTCTGATCACCGACAACGATGAGCCAGCCTATAAGGAGGAGGTCAGATATCTGGCAGTGTGGTGCCAGGACAACAGCCTCTCTCTCAATGTGATTAAGACAAATTAGCTGATCATGGACTATAGGAAAAGGAGGGCCGAACAGGCCCATTAACATTGACGGGACTGAAGTGGAGCGGGTGGAGAATTTAAAGTTCCTTGGTGTCCACATCACCAACAAACTATCATGATCCAAACACACCAATACAGTGACTGAAAAGATTAGGCATGGGTCCCCAGATCCTTAAAAAGTTCCAGATCTGCACCATCGAGAGCATCTTGACCGGTTGCATCACCGCCTGGTATGGCAACTGCTCGGCATCTGACCGTAAGGCGCTACAGAGGGTAGTGCGTATGGCCCAGTACATCACTGGGGCCGAGCTTCCTGACATCCAGGACCTATATACTATGCTGTGTCAGAGGAAGGCACAAAAAAATTGTCTAAGACTCCAGTCACCAAATCCATCGACTGTTCTCTCTGCTACTGCTTGGGAAGCGGTACCGGAGCTCCAAGTCTAGGACCAAAAGGCTCATTAACAGCTTCAATCCCCAAGCCATAAGACTGCTGAACAATTCATCAAATAGCCAGCTGGACTATTTACATTGACCTCCCCTTTTTGTTTTTACAATGCTGCTACTCGGGGGGCTCCCGAGTGACGCAGCGGCTTAAGGCACTACATCTCAGTGTTTGAGGCGTCACTGCAGACATCCTGGTTCGAATCCAGGCTGTATCACAACCGCCCCGTGATTGGGAGTCCCATAGGGCGGCGCACAATTGGCCCAGCTTCGTCCGGGTTTGGCCGGTGTAGGACGTCAATGTAAATAAGAATTTGTTCTTAGCTGACTTGCCTAGTTAAATAAAGGTTCAATATAAAAATACAAATAAATGATCCTTGCTGCTTATTTTCTGTGCATTGTCACTTTACAAATGACCTTGACTAACCTGTACCCCGCACATTGACTTCCTACTGATATCTCCTGTAGTTAGCCTCGTTATGGTTATGTACATTTCTTGTGTACATTTCTTGATTGATTAGATTATTTTTACTTTATTTTATTTAGTAAATATTTTATGAACTCTATTTCTCTAACTGCATTGTTGGTTAATTAAGGGCTTGTAAGTAAAAATGTCACGCTAAGTTCTATACACCTGTTGTAATCGGTGCATTTTGAGTAGAGAATGGACACAGGGAAAGGGACCAGTTAAACATGGATTAACGAGTTCATTCCCACTCTGGGGACTCTGGAGAAATGGATGGGTGATGGGCATCACATTAATGTGATGTCTATGCCTTTGTCAGGTTAAGAAAGAGAGAGTGGCAGAGTGTGTGTGTGTGTGTGTGTGTGTGTGTGTGTGTGTGTGTGTGTGTGTGTGTGTGTGCATGTGTGTGCGTGAGTGTGAGTGTGTGAAAGGCTTCATTTGGACTTCTTGTTTGTAGCCATCTCAACCAGACACATGGAAGCACACAGAAAATGCAAACGATTGAAGTGTGTACGATTACGTTATAAATGTAGGCCAAGGCACGCAGTGGTATACACAAATAATCTGTGAAGAAAACACATTCAGTTCAAGAATACCCTTTCAACATTTTGCCTATTCTATTAGTTTCTCGCTAAGCTTATCACCATCCACTGGTGTGACTGTGATTATAACAGGCAGTTTGGTTATTATTGCCACTGTCATTACACCAATGGAAATTACACTCCTACTAATGTCCAGTGTACCAAAGCAGGATTTAATCTCTCAGTGCAAATGCCACGTCTAGAACGAATGACCGCGGCTCTCACAATCCAGAGAGAGCTCTCACTATACCTTTGCTGCCAATCTGGCCTGCTAACAGACTCTGACCCCTGCACAACAGCCCTGGTAACAACGGGCAAAACAGCAACCGCACTCTACTTGATCTGGAATCAGGGAGATGGCTTTTATGCAGGTCAATTATGTATCTGTGGGTCCTTCTGGGGAGATGGTGGCCTCTTCCAACACCATTGTGCAGGGGACTAACACATGCACTCTCGCCCAGGAGTGCATTAACATTTGGCTAGTGGTGATGAGCAAGAGATAGCATACATGCTTGGTTTTGATGAAATGCTAAATGGCAACCTTTCATACCATGGTCTCTGAGCTTCGCTCCCTTTGATGAGAATGCAACTTTGTCCATTCTCACCTCATCATTGAGATGAAGTGCTGACCTTAGTCAACTGTTAGTTTAGCTGGCAGCATGTCTGACTGTCACTTACTAAACATTTTTCCTGCTAAACCTTTTAAGACATATGTCAAAACTTTATTCAAACCCCTTAAATAGAAATGTTTCAAACAACTTTAGAAGTGTCTCTGAACTATGGTTTACCGCTCTCAATCGTCAAACTTGCCTGGAGGCTTTTGTCTCTTCCTCTGAAGACAATGCATAATCAAAAGAAAGAATCGTTACTTTTTTTAAGGACTCTCCAATCATGGCTAATGCATAATGATCCATGCTATGTTTGACAAGCTAAATGTGCAGGTCTGCTACTACAAGACTAGTACAAACTGTACCAGCAAATGAAGAATAATAGCTGCTGTCAACAAGGCTTTTTTTCATATTCTTTTTTCATATTCTTTTTTCATACCCTTCATCAAAAATATAAAAGCACTATGAAAAAGCAGTACTTTTCTGTTCCCAATGGGACCGTTTAACAATGAATCGTCTTAAACCTCTGGTTGTGTCCGTTGAGAGGGCGGATGCAGATGAGATGTCATTAAGAATAATGCTATGAAGTAGTTTGGCACAGCAGGCTACTCTTCCCTAGCGTCCTGTAGATCTGCTCCATTGGAGGCATTCCATTTCAGGGGTCTCAGAGATTTGTTGAACCACCATGAAGAAGAAAGACCTTGGAGAACTGGGGATGGCTTCCCAGACCCAGATAAAATAGATCTAAAAGTGGGTCTCAAGTAAATGATGAATGATGAATAACAGTATGGGCTGATGGTCCTACCCCGACAAATTGTATTAACTAACCTGATTCAATTCAACCTAATAATCTTATTATGTTACACGCGTCTCAATGATAATCTGATGAGACAATATGGATTCCTTGCTGTGCAATATCTAATAATGAAATACTGTGTTTAATTAAAATCAATATGTAATATAGTACTAGGTTTGCAGAAAATACTACTACATTGAAATGAAAACATTGTATGATTATGGTCAATTGTAAAAGGCTTCTAAACCTAAACCATCCATCCCTCATATGCATAGACATTGGTACGTTGTTCTGCGTGCACAGAATGATCTGAAATTCTACACAAAAAGGGAAAGGTGGGTAAGGTAGGGGTAATAGAGCTACCGAGAGGAGAGAAGAGGGGAGGAGAGAAGAGGGGAGGAGAGAAGAGTGGAGGGGAGGAGAGAAGAGGGGAGGAGAGAAGAGGGGAGGAGAGAAGAGCGGAGGGGAGGAGAGAAGAGGGGAGGGGAGGAGAGAAGAGCGGAGGGGAGGAGAGCAGAAGGGAGGAGAGAAGAGCGGAGGGGAGGAGAGCAGAAGGGAGGAGAGAAGAGCGGAGGGGGAGGAGAGAAGAGGGGAGGAGAGAAGAGCGGAGGGGAGGAGAGAAGAGGGGAGGAGAGAAGAGGGGAGGAGAGAAGAGCGGAGTTGAGGAGAGCAGAAGGGAGGAGAGAAGAGCGGAGGGGAGGAGAGCAGAAGGGAGGAGAGAAGAGCGGAGGGGAGGAGAGAAGAGGGGAGGAGAGAAGAGGGGAGGAGAGAAGAGGGGAGGAGAGAAGAGCGGAGGGGAGGAGAGAAGAGGGGAGGAGAGAAGAGGGGAGGAGAGAAGAGGGGAGGAGAGAAGAGGGGAGGAGAGAAGAGCGGAGGGGTGGAGAGCAGAAGGGAAGGAGAGAAGTAATAAAGCTACCCATCTAACAATTCTAGGGAGAGAGAACGTTTTTGCAATGTTACAAGTAATTTTCCCTTAATGTTTGTGTCTAGTTTTCTGTTAGTGAAGGGAACATTCTACCTATACCGAACAAAAATATAAACGCAACATACAAAGTGTTGGTCCCATGTTTCATGATCTGAAATAAAAGATCCCAGAAATGTTCCATACGTACAAAAAGCTTATTTCTCTCATATGATGTGCACAAATGTGTTTATATCCCTGTAAGTGAGCATTTCTCCTTTGGCAAGATAATCCACCCACCTGACAGGTGTGGCATATCAAGAAGCTGATTAAACAGCATGATCATTACACAGGTGCACCTTGTGCTGGGGACAAAAGAATGCCACTCTAAAATGTGCAGGACCTCCACATCACCTGTGGGATTGTCTGAGGCCAGCCAGCTAGACAGCTGATGAAACTGTATTTCTGTCTGTAATAAATCCCTTTTGTGGGGAAAAAAACATTCAGATTGGCTGGACCTGGCTCCCCAGGAGGTGGGCCTGGTTCCCATATCATGGCACAAGGCGAGACCCAGATACAGACACAGGAGGCAGATGGTTGGAGTCTTACAATGTTAATTGATCCAAAAAGGGATAGACAAGAGAATGGTCATGTACAAGCAAAAGTATCAGGCAAGCGGAAAAGTAGTCCAGGCAGTGGTCAAAACCGGAAGGACTAGCCAAAAAAGAGAATAGAAAAGGAGTACGGGGAAAACCACGCTGGTTGACTTGACTAAACATACAAGATGAACTGGCACAGAGAGACAGGAAACACAGGGATAAATACACTGGGGAAAATAAGCGACACCTGGAGGGTGTGGAGACAATCACATGGACAGGTGAAACAGATCAGGGCGTGACATACCAAGTGGGTGGACCCATGTCTGCGCCCCTACCCAGTCATGTGAAATCCATAGATTAGGGCCTAATTTATGTATTTCAATTGACTGATTTCCTTATATGAACTGTAATTCAGAAAAATTGTTGAAATTGTTGCGTGTTGTGTTTAGCTTTTTTTTCGGCGTGTGTTAGAAAAATGAACCGTTTTAACATGGTTTTGTCGTTAGAGTTAGGAGAACATTCCCTTAATGTGAAACAGAACATACCCAGAACGTGGTACCATGCTATCAGAATATACAATATTAATATTCGAGACACATTTCAATGGGAAGTTGAAAGAACGTTCATGTGTCCAGTTCTCTAATGATTAGGAGAATGTTCCGTCAACGTCTCACCAAACATACACGGAACAGGCTTAACATGTACTCAGAACATAATACATTCATGTTTAAACCAGACATGTTGCATGGGAACTTTGCAAGAACATTTCTATGTATTAGTTGTCAGGACGTCGCCTGATGGAACCGAAGAAGCATCCTGCCCCCCCAACAATGTCATTACACACCACGTCTTGTTACTGCTGCCCGACCCAATCAAGTCCCTGACTTGGTGAACCACTGATCCATTCATAGCTCTTTGTCAGTTGGTAAGGTTAGGGATACTCACACACAGTGCTTTTAACATAGTGCTTTCAATTTCCATATTTCACACTTCGGAATACATGATTACGATGTGCATGTTCATCTACAAAGCTATATGGAAATGTTGTATGAAGGTCATACCAAGGATCACTTTGATATTTGATTTTGAATATTAAGGTATAAAAAAGGTTGATGAAAAATGTTATTTGGACTTTATTAGCCCATACAAACGCATTGAATAACAGATTCACTACATGGAACAACAGATAACCCCCACCCCACCCCCAAAAAACTAAAGAACGTTTGTTCGGAAGTGTCAATACTATATATGAGAGATTTAAGAAAGAAAAGGAAATGTATTTTACCCCTTATTTTGTTCACTAAACAGGATTTTCAGACTAATCTTGTGAGGTGTGTGGACATCCTAGAGCAAAACAACCGACATGTATGTGTTCGTGAGAGTCGTTCCACAGAGGGGTCATATTAGTGTGTAGCCCAAACTGTTCAGACGCTACAGACAGAAGTTGGCAGATTGGCTGTACCAACTTCAGACAAGTCCCAAGACACTTGTGGGGGTCGTAGAGCAAAACAGGTAACACCATCGTGAGAGTTTCATCTTTCCATAGAGGGTTCATAATAGTTTGTACGCCAAACTGTTCGGATGCTACAACCGATTCTGTGAAAAGACTGATTTACAAGGGTTACATAGGCGGATGAGTTGGATTGAGACGCATCCAATGCAACAAAAAAAAGATTTCTCTAGCTTAACAGAGCTGAGATTTACTTAAAAATGCATTCACCCTATTGCTTATACTTATCAAGTTGTTTCAGATCTACACAAGTGCCTAGGGAGGAGGGAATCCATCAGGCAACGTCCTGACAACTGATACACAGAAATGTTCCTGCAACGTTCCCATGAAACGTGTCTGGAATATTCATATTTTGTGTTCGAAGAACATGGCAACCCTGTTCTGTGTATGTTTGGTGGTATGGGGATGGACTATTATCCTAACCCACAGCAAGCTGGACACATGAATGATCTTGCAAAGTTTCCATTAAAAATGTCAAGAACAATATCTTAACTTCTGAGAATGGTAACACTGTTCTGGGTAAGTTCTATATGACATTAAGGGAATGGTCTCTTGAAAACATTCCTGGCACATCACAATAACATTCCTATGTAAACGTTTAGTTAATGAACAAATTTGATTCATAAGGGAACATTCTCTAAAGTTGTGGGAATGTTTTTTGTTAGCTGGGTACAAAGAGGAGAGGAGAGGGGTAATGAAGCTACCAAGTGAGGAGGAGAGGGATAAAAGGAGAATAAAACATTGCATGCTTCTGATGTTAATAATACGTTTTTACTTTTTTATTGGCGGAACCTGGCAGCATTCCTGAGTCTTAAATCATGGAGAGTGTCTCAGTGGAGTTTAAACGCATCGTCTAAGATTCCTCCTCAGAAAGACCATCTTGTTCGGCAGCGGAAGTGCGCCTAGGAACGAGAAAGCGCAGAGCATGACAAACACACATACATGTGCAGTCTCTGTTACACACACTCTCACTTACACTCGCTCTCTCAAATATGTGCGCACACACACACACACACACACACACACACACACACACACACACACACACACACACACACACACACACACACACACACACACACACCATCCTACTCTTTTCATTTGAATCAGCATTGATCCCTGTCCCTTTCATTCCCTCTATTGAAGTGGTGTTTTGAGAAGACATCTGCTAGGAGAACACTTCTGTACGGCAACAGTCTAACTAAAGACATCTGCTGGGATAACACTTCTGTACTGCTACAGTCTAACTAAAGACATCTGCTGGGATAACACTTCTGTACTGCTACAGTCTAACTAAAGACATCTGCTGGGATAACACTTCTGTACGGCAACAGTCTAACTAAAGACATCTGCTGGGATAACACTTCTGTACTGCTACAGTCTAACTAAAGACATCTGCTGGGATAACACTTCTGTACTGCTACAGTCTAACTAAAGACATCTGCTGGGATAACACTTCTGTACTGCTACAGTCTAACTAAAGACATCTGCTGGGATAACACTTCTGTACTGCTACAGTCTAACTAAAGACATCTGCTGGGATAACACTTCTGTACTGCTACAGTCTAACTAAAGACATCTGCTGGGATAACACTTCTATACGGCTACAGTCTGACTAATCAAATCAAATCAAAGTTAATTTGTCACCTGCGCCGAATACAACAGTGAAATGCTTACTTACAGGCTCTAACCAATGGTGCAGGAAAAAAAGGTGTGTGTGTGTGTGTGTGTGTGCGTGTGCGTGTGTGTGTATGTGTGTGTGTGTGTGTGTGTGCGTGTGTGCGTGTGTGTGTGTGTGTGTGTGTGTGTGTGTGTGTGTGTGTGTGTGCGTGTGTGTGTGTGTGTGTGTGTGTGGTTAAGTAAAGAAATAAAACAACAATAAAAATACATTTGAAAACAGAGTAGCAAGGCTATATACAGACACCTGTTAGTCAGGCTTATTGAGGTAGTATGTACATGTAGGTATTGTTAAAGTGACTATGCATATATGATGAACAGAGAGTAGCAGAAGCGTAAAAAGAGGGTTTGGCGGGTGGTGGGACACAATGCAGATAGCCCGGTTAGCCAATGTGTGTGAGCACTGGTTGGCCGGGCCATTTAGGTAGTATGTACATGAATGTATAGTTAAAGTGACTATACATATAAGATAAACAGAGAGTAGCAGCAGCATAAAAGAGGGGTTGGGGGGGCACACAATGCAAATAGTCTGGGTAACCATTTGGTTAGATGTTCAGGAGTCTTATGGCTTGGGGGTAAAAACTGTTGAGAAGCCTTTTTGTCCTAGACTTGGCACTCCGGTACTGCTTGCCATGCGGTAGTAGAGAGAACAGTGTATGACTGGGGAGGCTGGGGTCTTTGACAATTTTTAGGGCCTTCCTCTGACACCGCCTGGTGTAGAGGTCCTGGATGGAGGGCAGCTTGGCCCCAGTGATGTACTGGGCTGTACGCACTACCCTCTGTAGTACCTTGCGGTCAGAGGCCGAGCAATTGCTGTAACAGGCAGTGATGCAACCGGTCAGGATGCTCTCGATGTTGCAGCTGTAGAACCTTTTGAGGCTTTCAGGACCCATGCCAAATCTTTTTTGTTTCCCGATGGGGAATAGGCTTTGTCGTGCCCTCTCTACAACTGTCTTGGTGTGTTTGGACCAATCTAGTTTGTTGCTGATGTGGACACCAAGGAATTTGAAGCTCTCAACCTGCTCCACTACAGCCCCGTCGATGAGATTGGGGATGTGCTCGGTGCTCCTTTTCCTGTAGTCCACAATCATCTCCTTAGTCTTGGTTAAAGACATCTGCAGGGATAAAACATTGGTACTGCTAGTCTTACTAAAGATTTGTCAGGAATTTGGAATGGTTCTACTAGAACCCCAGAGTGACAAACTTGAGTCTATCAAAGGTTAATCACTGTCCCACAGGCCAAGGTATGATAAAACATTCTATCCGCATTATCCTAATCAATTCCCCTCTGTGATTGCATAGTCCTGCTAAAGAAATACATTGAATTTGAGAGATGATAGCCCTTGAGCATTAGCAATGAATGAATCTTGAATGAACATCTTGAACATTGAATGCAATGAACATCTTTTAGTATTACTTAAACAAACAATCCCAATTTACATATAAGTGATTTGGCAAAAAAACATATATATATATATATATATATATATTTTTTTTTTTACAAACATTGCATGATTACCCCTATCACTTCTTAGCATATGTTTGTAGTGGCTGTTATTAAAAGAAAATCGAACCATCCAATATAGTCTCCCCTAGAAAGTAGACCTTCTAACATCAAGTTCTACAATCCTGAATGTCTTTTTTGTCTGACTTGTGTAGCCCTGTCTAAGTGGTTGGCATGGCATGTTAGTAGAGTTGTAAAACTCAACCTCCCGTGTCTCTGGCTTCGTAACTGTCTGTAGCTCTACTATGAGAACCCTCCATGTCACAGAACCGGAGAGCTTTTTGGAGTGTTCGTCAGAGTAGTTTTCAGGTTGTCTGTAACTGGGAGGAGTTGTTTGTGATGTAGCCTGCGGGTAAAACATCTCCCAGTAGGGTTTTAAGTGCTGTGGGATGGTTGAACCCACCGCACAAAAACAAATTAGTGTCACGTCACGTTCACGTAGTCGGCCCCTCTCCATGTACCGCACCCTGTCCTGAAGGGTTACCCCATCGAGGCGCTAATTGTGCTCCCCATTGGCTTTTCCTTTCTCATTTACATACCCAGGCCTTGAACATATTCAACAGTTATTACTATCAGCATGTACACTAGTGTCATGACGTTGGCCTGGGGGTAGGTTTATGACAGTCATAAATACCTCTTCCCCCCTTTTTCCTCTCTCTACCCTACTGATGTTACATTTGCAAACCCCTTGGTTAACATCGAGATTCTGGGAACATCAGAAGGTGGGGGGAAATGAACTATATTCTGGTAATCCGACCAATTGAACATATGCGGTGGTACTTAATGAATATGATGTCAGTTCAGTTGTCATCTGAGACATTCTCATCAAGGATAAGATTACATAAACTCTACAGTGTAAAGTCTACACATCAGAGTTATCGGATTCACATGGAATTGTTGTTCAATTTGAATGTTTGAATATGGAATTATTCGTGATGGGATGAAATGTGATTTTAGCTTCTAAAATGTGAGAATTGGGTTTTCATAAGGTTAGGGCTCTGCTCAATCAGTGGCCGGCCCCTGTGAAGAGACATGGGTTATAAACACACCCTTCTCGCTCCACTATATAAAGCCTTGACGGATGTTAGGACGACGGTCCCATGTCAGAATGGTTCATATAATAACTACAGAACGAAGCCAACATCAGCGTGAGCTTTGGTTGCGAATGGTATGAACTTTGAACTCTTATTCACTACAGAAGTGATACCTCCTAGCCGTTGAGTTAGCAACAGCAGCTGCAAACGAGGGTTAGGAAGGAACAGACAGAGTATCCCGTCTATCACACAACAACGTTACTACAACGTATCCAATTGACCACCAGAGACATTCTTCAAAGGACAAAGGACTCGGTTTGGCAACACGGCCTTCCATCTACCACCAACCTACTGAAGCGCAGCTCAGAGTAAAAATGTATTGCATTTTCCTTTTCCAAATGGGCGGTAATTTAGAATGCATAAGATACTGTATTTACGATAGCACAGCTTCTTCCTTTGGTCCTCAGTCTTCCCGCTCTTTCACTCAAACCCACCTCCTTTTCTTTTGTGTAACAAGCTGTCATATCTGTTCCGCCCGCTATTAATTATGTGTATGTGTAATTCTGTGTGATTAGTTAGGTATTTAGTAAATAAATAATTAAACCCAATTTTGTATTGCTGATTCAACTTGTTAGCCAGGGTTCGTGAAGATAACCAAAAATGTACAACTTTCAGATGAGACTGAATTAAGGTGACGATTAACATTGACTGGTATTGATGTAAAATTTGACTAGGTCTTTAAGAGTTTATTCGGAAGATAATAGCTGTATAAATATTATTTTGTGGTGCCCCGACTCTCTAGTTAATTACATTTACATGATTAGCTCAATCAGGTTGTCACGTTCTGACCTTATCTCTTTTGTTATGTCTTTGTTTTAGTATGGTCAGGGCGTGAGTTGGGTGGGTTGTCTATGTTTGTTTTTCTATGAGGTGGTATTTCTGTGTTTGTCCTGTTATGGTTCTCAATCAGAGGCAGCTGTCAATCATTGTCCCTGATTGAGAACCATACTTAGGCAGCCTGTTTTCACCCTTGACTTGTGGGTGATTATTTTCTGTTCTGTGTTTTATTTCACCGTTCAGGACTGTTCGTTTGTCTTTTTATTGTTTTTGTTTCAGTGTTCACTATTCTTATTAAAAACCAAGATGAACACTTACCACGCTGCACTTTGGTCCTCTCCTTCCTACGACGACCATTACACAGGCAATATCAATCACGGAGAAATTATTTTATAGAATAGCATGTCATATCACTTAATCCGGCATAGCCAAAGACACGACACTAGGTAGGACCCGAGGTTACCCAGGGGTAAGGTTATAAGTACTAATCCAACAGAGCTGCCTTAAGTTGATGATAATGAATTAACACAAGACATGATCACATTTCGCCTTATGTCTTATCATAGCCATCCTTTGGAAACTAATGGTAAACACATTATCTCCTTGAGTTCTTATTCTTTATGACAGGCTTTGTTACAGTAGCAGGACAATAAAACAACACCGACAAGATGCCCGTAAGGAGTCCAGAGGCGCATGAGATTAAATGTAAACAGAAGGATAATCAATATCTGTCATTTTACTTCCTCGTGGTGTTGATTAAAAGCCCCCTCCATTCTCCTATGGGATTATCCCACTGGGCAAGAACTGGTTGCATCAACGTTGTTTCCACCTCATAAAAAAACTCTGATGACATTGAATCAACGTGGAAAATTGATTGGATTTGCAAAAAGTCATTAAGGTAAAGGAATTTCATCTGTTTTTCACCCAACTTTGAACCGAAATCCAATGACATGGTGAATTTTTTTGTTGATTTCGTATTGAATTCACGTTAGTTGACATCTCAACCAAATGTATATCAAAACTAGTCATTGAAATGACTTCTGTGGCCAATGGATATATGTTTTGTAAGCATAAAGGATACCCTAATAGAAGGCATCTGAAACGATAACTGTTCCACTGCAACAGTATATCAGCTCAATCCATAATGGGAAGAGGACAACTATGCAAGATAATGTGCATCACATTGTGAAGACAAACAAATATGGTACACAGGTTCCATTTCCTTTTAAGTTTCTATTGGATTGTTGGATTGTGTTATTGAAAATTATTTCTCACAAAACGTGTTAGTTACAGTAATTTAAAGTCCTGACATTAAAAGCATGGTTGCCTACAGATAACAAACAGGAATACCAATACCCACATTCCATTTGAGTGCTGCTGAAGGTTTTCCGTCCGCACCTGTAAATATGTGTCCGCATATCCTCCCAGAGGATCCCAGTGGGAGCTGAGGCCTGGATGAATCGGTTGGGTGAATTACATGGGAAGATAAGAGCGGAACACCACAGCAGTGCAAGGCAAAGCAATGTCAATAGATGTTGATTTTCACTCATCTGACTTCTGATGGGAATCAATTGTCCTAAGAAGTGTTATTGATGACTCAACTCCAAGTGGTGATGTAGCTTCACACTGAGCCAGTGAAGCATTGGGTTTGAGATAGGCTCCCCCACTGAGAGTAACTCTGGGCTAACCATTCAAGAAAACATGTCACACCATGACATGATGGAAGCCACTAGTCGGTTTGTTCTAAATGGTGACTCCCATACAGAGTCCTTTTTAGGCCACCCTCCCTTATAGATGAAAGTCGAGTCAAGTTGTAACAAACTTCTACAAACCACAAATTTGGCAGAAAGAAAAGATTGTGGAACTAGGTCAGTGTTATAATAAACTAGTGTGTTGATAATACAATCACAATGGTTTAACATAAGCAACAAAACAAGATAATGATTCAATAATCAGCAAATAAGTTGTCCTGTCAGAGCTGTCTGTCTGAAGAACGAATCCCCAATGTAAATTAAACCTTAGTAATACTTGAACATCAAACAATCAATCAAATGTATTTAAAAAGCCCTTTTTTACATCAGCCGATGTCAAAAAGTGCTATACAGAAACCCAGCCTAAAACCCCAAACAGCAAACCAACATTGCTTGCTTTTTGGTTTGAGTCTCTTGGTCCAAAACCAAGGAAATAGATAATCCAATGTAAAAACAAACAGATTTTTTTTGGAATCCAAACGCAATCCCAGGAATGAAGTCAATGTAATGCCAACGCAATCCCAGGAATGAAGTCAATAATTCAACAGAATTCCAGAAGGTAATTGTGAAATTCAATCTTTGAAACAATTAGTAAAGGTTTTAATTGAGTGATTATATTTAAATTTGCTCATATGTTCCCCTAAACCTTAATTGTATATTTGGTCTCATCCACACTCTCTTTCATTCTCCTGACCCTTAGAAAAAAGGGTTCCAAAGGGGTTCTTTGGCTGTCCCCATAGGATAAATATTTTTGGTTCTTGGTATGGGGACAGCCCAAAAATAATTTTACGTTCTAGATATCACCATTATTTCACTTCCACTCAGGGCCGGATTAATGCCATGGAAGTCCCAAGAGAGAAAATATAAAATAAATAATGTCTTTAAAAAAAAATCACAGGAGCCCGCTCTCAAAGTTCAAAATACACCAGAGAGCATCATTTAGCCACAGAGGATCAATAGTAAAAAAAATTAAGTAACTGTGGATTAAGTTTTATCCCAAGTACATACAGGTAGCTGCCCAAATAAAGGAAACACCAATATTAAGCATCTTAATAGCATCTTAATTTTATTTTGGCAATTACTGGTATGTCTACTGTCAGGAAGGACGCAAATTGGGCAGCATGCATGCCAAATATACAGCTTGTTGCATTGTGGCCATTGACATATAAACCTTAGAAGGGTTTTGGAACATCTTATCCGGTCAATTTGACTGTTAAACTAGCAATGGCTGCCAGTCCTGACTTGAATGGGAACTGCCATCTATGGATTACATTTCTATGGTTGGTTGTGGTTGTCAGTTTGCCTTTTGCACATTTCTAAATTCAATGGCATGAAAAACCTACAGGTTGGAAAGCAAATAACTACGTCTGACAAAAAAACACTAATCTGTCTGTAGAACTAATATTTAAAAAAAATTCTCAACAACTTTCAATTTGTAGTGAACAGTAGCACTGGTTTTCAAAGTAGCTCATCTTGAGATAGGCTATTGCCAAGACGCACACATCGGCCAACACCTTGAGTAGTAGCCTATGGCTTCATCTTCATCATTGGGCGATTTAGTGTGCTACTGCCTAATATTGTACAATCTGTGTGTGGCTTCATTGGCCTGGGCTGTTGAATTTATTTATGTTTTTTTAAACAAAGCCCTGGGGGCCTGTATGATGTCTTAATCCAGCCCTGCTTCCGCTTAGTCAATTAGTAATAAGACCATTCTATAGCAGTGTGTGTGAGATAGTCCAGTTTTAGTGTAGCTCTCATTAAAAATAGAGATAAATAATAAAGCAGAATCTGGATCTGTCAAAAACTAAAAACAAAGAAGATGTCAGACAGCTCAACTTCATGTGACTGTGGCTAATTAGAATGTGTGACAAGGAAAAGTGATGCTGCTTAGATATCGCAGCCAACATGCTTCACTACAGCTACTGTGTAGGCTACCCTCTGTTTGTGGGTGGTCCTACTGTCTGTTTGTGGGGGGGTCGTACTGTCTGTTTGTGGGGGTTTATAAGAGCCACAAGACTATTTCAGTGACTAAGGGCCAATTTGAGAGTAAGGGTGGTAATTTAATTTACTGTATATTTGACTAATCTCAGTTAACCCAGAACTAAAGATTTGCATAATTGGTGCTCGATTATGTCCTGGGTCCATACGTGTTAAAAGAAAAGATGGGAACCGTAACGAAAAGCTACAAGATCTCTCTTTGGAAGTTAAGGGACAGATGCTAACACTTGCAAAATAATGATTTGTCTAAATAACCAGTGACCAAAAACACCAGAACTATTGCTGCAGGTTATCTCACGCATCCCGTTGTATCATCACAGAACTACAGTACCATTTATGTTTACGTAGTCTGTCCACGCATATTTGTTATTGTTTTCTACTGAAACTGTACACTAGTTAAATTAATAAAAATGACTAATGTGCCATATCTACCGTATATCCTATATGAAGTCACAACACTTCTATTCAGAGGTGCAACTTTCACTGGGCACGGGGGTGGGGGGGGGACATGCCACATTCTGAAATTGCATTTTTTTTGCCCCCCCCCCAGTTTTTATCATTGGAATGTAATACAAAATGAGGCAACGGTGTGCTTTAGGACCCTGCGGGTGCCTCCGAATGGTTGGGTAGGCTGTTTGAAGTATTTATCCAACTGGATTAAAATATATATATGTCACAGGAGGTTGGTGGCACATTAATTGGAGAGAACGGGCTCATGGTAATGGCTGGAGCGGAATCAGTGGAATGATATCAAATACATCAAACATGGTTTCCTGGTGTTTGATGCTATTTCATTTGCTCCGTTCCGGCCATTATTATGAGCCATTCTCCCCTCAGCAGCCTCCACTGTTTTTGCCACAGTTTTTTGCAGAAATGCCTTCCTGAACTTTAATATGCCTTGTTAACCAACTTGTATGCCATCTACAAATACAAATTAAATTGTTAAATTATACAAGCCTAGTTGCTTTAGCCACGTAAAAAGACAGCAATCTCCCACTAGCCATGATTGGCTGAGAAAATGAGTGGGCTAGACATGCCGAGTGATGAGTTCGGATTGGTCTGCCATGTAGCATGCTTCTGTCTATAACATGAGCTGGTCAGTATGTGTAGGAAATCCTTTCTAACGTGGCTTTTTTGAAAGAGATCATGTAGTATAACTGCATAAGTGTTGCTCTCCACTTTCTGGAGGACTGAGTTTTGAAATCAGTGGAATTAGAGTATGATAGCTAAGGAGATGGAGGAAATTCTGGCATTTGATTGCAAATTTATATGTATAAAACACCTGTCTCCAGATTACATCCTCAAACTAAGGGCAACCATGGCATCCGTGACGGAGTGGGATAAGCGTCCATCCATGTATATGGGTAAGATAGTCTTGGTAGTTACATGTTCAAATATTACACGTTTCTGATTTTGTCAGAAAGTCGTTTTCATTTCAAGTTGAAGTGTACTATTAGCTAGCTATAATCTGTATAGTATTAATATCCCAGAGCCATTTGCATTGCTAGTTATAGCTTAATGTTAGCTAGCGAACATTGAACTTGGTTGGTTAGCTACCTGCAGATTCATGCAGGGTAGTAACTGTCACGCCATGACCCTAGATATCATTATTATTCTCTATGTTTGGTTAGGTCAGGGTGTGACTCGGGTGGGAAAATCTATGTTTTCTATTGTTGTCTCTGATTGGGGATCATATATAAGTTGTGATTTTCCGTTTGGGTTTTGTGGGGTGTTATTTTCTGTTTAGTGTCTCACTGACGGAACTGTTCGCTTTCGTTTTTGGATTTGTTATTTTTGTTTGAGTGTATCTTGTAAATAAATGAACACTAAATGAACACTTTCCACGCTGAGCTTTGGTCCACTCTTCCTTCCACCGACGACGAGTGTTACAGTAACGTTATGAGTTGGTATTAGAGTTCATAGTTTAGCTAACAAGCTACATGTCTAAACATAAGACTCCACTATGCAAGTAACCATTTCAATATAATGTTCATGATGTCACTGTGACAATTGTCGACAGACATGCATTACCGTTTAAAAGTTTGGGGTCACAGAAATATCCTTGTTTTTGAAAGAAAAAACATTTTTATGTCCATTAAAATAAAATAAAATTGATCAGAAATACAGTGTAGACATTGTTAATGTTGTAAACGACTATTGTAGCTGGAAACAGCAGATTTTCTTAATGGAAAATCTACATACAACTCCAGGATGTTGGCCTTCTAGGCAAAGTTCCTCTGTCCAGTGTCTGTGTTCTTTTGCACGTCATAATCTTTTATTATTTTATTGGCCGGTCTGAGATATGGATTTTACTATGCAACTCTGCCTAAAAGGACAGCATCCCGGAGTCGCCTCTTCACGGTTGAAGTTGAGACTGGTGCTTTGCGGGTACTATTAAATGAAGCTGCCAGATGAGGACTTGTGAGGCGTCTGTTTCTCAAACTAGACACTCTAATGTACTTGTCTTCTTGCTCAGTTGTGCACCGGGGCCTTCCACTCCTCTTTTTATTCTGGTTAGAGCCAGTTTGCACTGTTCTGTGAAGGGAGTAGTACACAGCATTGTATGAGATCTTCAGTTTCTAGGCAATTTCTCACATGGAATAGCCTTTATTTCTCAGAACAAGTATAGACAGAAGGTTCAGAGTTTTTTTTCTGGCCATTTTGAGCCTGTGATCAGACCCACAAATGCTAATGTCAACAGTGGGTGTAGCTGGTGCATGGAAGTCAGGTGCAGGAAAGCAGAGATGAGTGAACACAAAGTACTTTACTGAGGCAAAGAGTAAGACCAGAACGCAACAGCGTCACCAACAACAAATGCCCAAAACAAGTAAGGCAGCACACAGTACCGCAAACAAAGTACAAAATACCGGCTGCCACAAAACACAGGTATACATATAACCTGGCGCTAACCAGTTGGGAGCGTGCCAACCTCGACAATAAACAATACCCCACACAGACATGGAGGGAACAGAGGGCTAAATACACATATGAGGAGATGTAAACCAGGTGTGCAGGAAAACAAGACAAAACAAATGGTAAATGAAAGGTGGAGCGGCGATGTCTAGAAGACCGGTGACGTCGACCGCCGAGGGACTGACTTTGGCGAAAGTCGTGACAGATGATGCTCCAGATACTCAACTAGTCTAAAGAAGGCCAGTTTGATTGCTTCTTTAATAATCACAACAGTTTTCAGTTGTGCTAACATAACTGCAAAAGGGTTTTCTAATGATCAATTAGCATTTTAAAATGATTTATTTGGATTAGCTAACACAACAGACCTGTAAGGACCGACGCCGGAGATGAGAAGCAGGTACGGGAGTCAACATTTAATCAGGAACAATCAGGTAACAAGACAGGCACAGCGTCAGCACACAGGTAAACATGTGAATGTTGGGTGGGATGGGTGGGACTAAAGCTTAAGAGGGTGTGAACAATGCTGAATGGGTGTAGACAAAGAAGTAGGTCCAGTAGGTCTACCAAAACATTCAAGGACCATTTTCTCAAAAGTGATTTTACAAGTTCATCAACTTTCAAAGCAGAGTTACCTTCCCTTTGTTCTTCAATTGTAGTGTATGATATACAATTTTCTAGCCCTACTTTAGTTCACTGTAAAAAACACAATTTCAAATTTTGCTACATAAGACCAAATCGAGCTGGTCGGTCACATTTACTCATTTGCTTCTATTACACCAAGAACACCTCAAATAATTCATAGTATCATAGTATATGTAAATATCAATGAAGATTAAAAAATCCTCTGATTTGGGGAGGGAGTGGACCCATTCTTTATCCTCCACTCAATGCATGTTTGTGTTGCTGGAAATTGTTTTACTTGCATATCTATTCTCATGTTACCAACTGGCTCTCATTGCCTAACTGTCATTGTCAGTCAAGGCAGGCACAATAAAAACCCATATATAAGGCTGTCATTTAACTATTGGCAATATTGTGACAAAATGTCACTTTACAACAAAGAAATGTAATAAAAAGCAATACTTCTATGGCAATGTCTTTGTGTCTATGGGTAAGACAACTTGGGAAGCTTTTCTTCTCCTTTGATTGTCTAAGTGTGTGAAACAAGTGTGGCCATTGGGAAATGGTATGATGAACACAGTATTGGCTCATGTAAAACCGTAATCAACACAGCAAATCCCTTTACAATTATGTGTGATGCTGTAGATATAAATTGATAACATGAACAGCAGGGCATTTTCCACTAACCTGCGGTCATGATTAGTGCAAAATCTGTTTCTTCAAAAGAATGCTTGTGACTTTTCAAAAGATATTGCTGGTGAATGTACACAGAAAGATTTCAATTGCCAGGAACTATGCTTAAGTGAAGTTCATGTGGCTGGTACGTAGGTTCTAGTTAATTTTACAGGGCCTGGCTTTTGTACACACTTTTTCTGTAGACAGCTGACAGTATTAGTTTCCTTGTTTACAAGGTCAAGCCCCCAACCAGAAGTATTGTCAATGTGATTTTATTGATAGCTGTATGGGCATATTCAATGTCTGAGCACACATACAGTATATCAGCCATCACAATTGCTACATTTACACAGGCAGCCCAATTATGTAATTATTGGTCTTTTGACTAATCAGATGAGATCTTTTGCCAATAATTGGAAAACATATCAGAATTGGGCTGCCTGTGTAAATATAGTCAATGCATTAGCAAGAAAGTAAGTTACAATACAAAGCTGATGGGAGGAGAAGGTACAATATAAAGCTGATTGGAGGAGAAGGTACAATACAAAGCTGATGGGAGGAGAAGGTACAATACAAAGCTGATGGGAGGAGAAGGTACAATATAAAGCTGATTGGAGGAGAAGGTACAATATAAATCTGTTTGGGGGGAGAAGGTACAATACAAAGCTGATGGGAGGAGAAGGTACAATACAAAGCTGATGGGAGGAGAAGGTGCAATACAAAGCTGATGGGGGGAGAATGTATAATACAAAGCTGATGGGAGGAGAAGATGCAATACAAAGCTGATGGGAGGAGAATGTATAATACAAAGTTGATGGGGGGAGAATGTATAATATAAAGCTGATGGGAGGAGAATGTATAATATAAAGCTGATGGGAGGAGAATGTATAATACAAAGCTGATGGGAGGAGAAGATGTAGTATAAAGCTGATTGGGGGAGAATGTATAATACAAAGCTGATGGGGGGAGAATGTATAATACAAAGATGATGGGAGGAGAAGATGTAGTATAAAGCTGATGGAAGGAGAATGTATAATACAAAGCTGATGGGAGGAGAATGTATAATACAAAGCTGATGGGAGGAGAAGATGTAGTATAAAGCTGATTGGAGGAGAAGGTACAATACAACGCTGATGGGAGGAGAATGTATAATACAAAGCTGATGGAAGGAGAATGTATAATACAAAGCTGATGGGAGGGGAATGTACAATACAAAGCTGATGGGAGGAGAATGTATAATATAAAGCTGATGGGAGGAGAAGGTACAATACAAAGCTGATGGGAGGAGAATGTATAATACAAAGCTGATGGGAGGAGAATGTATAATACAAAGCTGATGGGAGGAGAATGTACAATACAAAGCTGATGGGAGGAGAAGATGCAATACAAAGCTGATGGGAGGAGAATGTATAATACAAAGCTGATGGGGGAGAATGTATAATATAAAGCTGATGGGAGGAGAAGGTATAATACAAAGCTGATGGAAGGAGAATGTATAATACAAAGCTGATGGGAGGAGAAGGTACAATACAAAGCTGATGGGAGGAGAATGTATAATATAAAGCTGATGGGGGAGAATGTACAATACAAAGCTGATGGGAGGAGAATGTATAATACAAAGCTGATGGGAGGAGAATGTATAATACAAAGCTGATGGGAGGAGAATGTATAATATAAAGCTGATGGGGGAGAAGGTACAATACAAAGCTGATGGGAGGAGAAGGTATAATACAAAGCTGATGGGAGGAGAATGTATAATATAAAGCTGATGGGAGGAGAAGGTACAATACAAAGCTGATGGGAGGAGAATGTATAATACAAAGCTGATGGGAGGAGAATGTATAATACAAAGCTGATGGGAGGAGAATGTATAATACAAAGCTGATGGGAGGAGAAGATGCAATACAAAGCTGATGGGAGGAGAATGTATAATACAAAGTTGATGGGGGAGAATGTATAATATAAAGCTGATGGGAGGAGAATGTATAATACAAAGCTGATGGGAGGAGAAGATGTAGTATAAAGCTGATTGGAGGAGAAGTTACAATACAAAGCTGATGGGAGGAGAAGGTATAATACAAAGCTGATGGGAGGAGAAGGTACAATACAAAGCTGATGGGAGGAGAATGTATAATATAAAGCTGATGGGGGAGAATGTACAATACAAAGCTGATGGGAGGAGAATGTATAATACAAAGCTGATGGGAGGAGAATGTATAATACAAAGCTGATGGGATGAGAATGTATAATATAAAGCTGATGGGGGGGAGAAGGTACAATACAAAGCTGATGGGAGGAGAAGGTATAATACAAAGCTGATGGGAGGAGAATGTATAATACAAAGCTGATGGGAAGAGAATGTATAATATAAAGCTGATGGGAGGAGAAGGTACAATACAACGCTGATGGGAGGAGAATGTATAATACAAAGCTGATGGGAGGAGAATGTATAATACAAAGCTGATGGGAAGAGAATGTATAATATAAAGCTGATGGGAGGAGAAGGTACAATACAACGCTGATGGGAGGAGAATGTATAATACAAAGCTGATGGGAGGAGAAGGTACAATACAAAGCTGATGGGAGGAGAAGATGCAATACAAAGCTGATGGGAGGAGAATGTATAATACAAAGCTGATGGGAGAGGAATGTATAATACAAAGCTGTTGGGAGGAGAAGGTGCAATACAAAGCTGATGGGGGGAGAAGATGCAGTATAAAGCTGATGGGAGGAGAAGGTACAATACAAAGCTGTTGGGAGGAGAAGGTACAATACAAAGCTGATGGGAGGAGAAGGTACAATACAAAGCTGATGGGGGGAGAATGTACAATACAAAGCTGATGGGAGGAGAAGGTATAATACAAAGCTGATGGGCGGAGAAGGTACAATACAAAGCTGATGGGAGGAGAAGGTATAATACAAAGCTGATGGGCGGAGAAGGTACAATACAAAGCTGATGGGAGGAGAATGTATAATACAAAGCTGATGGGAGGAGAATGTATAATACAAAGCTGATGGGAGGAGAATGTATAATACAAAGCTGATGGGAGGAGAATGTATCATACAAAGCTGATGGGAGGAGAAGGTATAATACAAAGCTGATGGGAGGAGAATGTATAATACAAAGCTGATGGGAGGAGAGTGTATAATACAAAGCTGATGGGAGGAGAATGTATAATACAAAGCTGATGGGAGGAGAATGTATAATACAAAGCTGATGGGAGGAGAAGGTACAATACAAAGCTGATGGGAGGAGAAGGTACAATACAAAGCTGATGGGGGAGAATGTGCAATACAAAGCTGATGGGAGGAGAATGTATAATACAAAGCTGATGGGAGGAGAAGGTATAATACAAAGCTGATGGGAGGAGAAGGTATAATACAAAGCTGATGGGAGGAGAATGTATAATACAAAGCTGATGGGAGGAGAATGTATAATATAAAGCTGATGGGAGGAGAATGTACAATACAAAGCTGATGGGAGGAGATTGTATAATACAAAGCTGATGGGAGGAGAATGTATAATACAAAGCTGATGGAAGGATAAGGTGCAATACAAAGCTGATGGGAGGAGAAGATGTAGTATAAAGCTGATGGGAGGAGAAGGTACAATACAAAGCTGATGGGAGGAGAAGGTACAATACACAGCTGATGAGAGGAGAAGGTGCAATACAAAGCTGATGGGAGGAGAAGATGTATTAGAAAGCTGATGGGCGGAGAAGGTACAATACAAAGCTAATGGGAGGAGAAGGTACAATACAAAGCTGATGGGAGGAGAAGGTAGTGCACCTGAAAAGTCTCTCTCTATAGCTGCTTTAGAAGGTTGCCTCAGCAACAGTCACAAAGCGAAGCCTTGCCTTGGCTCTCTCTCCCTCTCATTTGTTTTTGAAAGAAAACCACGTTTTCTGTCCATTAAAATAACATCAAATTGGTCAGAAATACAATGTAGACATTGTTAATACATTATAATAAATTATGTGGAACTCAACATCCGCTGCGCCTTGGTCCGTCTCTACAAATATTTGTGACAGTCACACTGCTCTGCTTTGTCTTGGCCAGGTCACAGTTGTAAATGAGAACTTGTTCTCAACATGCCTACCTGGTTAAATAAAATAAAAAACACTGTGATTTATTTAGAATTCAATGCACACTTAAATGACTATTGTAGCTGGACATGGCTGATTGTTAATGGAATATCTACATAGGTGTACAGAGACCCATTATCAGCAACCATCACTCTTGCGTTCCAATGGCACGTCAGTCTATTCTTGTTCTGAGAAATAAAGGCTATTCCATGTGAGAAATTGCCTAGAAACTGAAGATCTCGTACAATGCTGTGTACTACTCCCTTCACAGAACAGTGCAAACTGGCTCTAACCAGAATAGAAAGAGGAGTGGGAGGCCCCGGTGCACAACTGAGCAAGAAGACAAGTACATTATTGTGTCTAGTTTGAGAAACAGACGCCTCACAAGTCCTCAATTGGCAGCTTCATTAAAAAGTAACCACAAACCCCAGTCTCAACATCAACAGTGAAGAGGCAACTCCGGGAAGCTGGACTTCTAGGCTGAGTTCCTCTGTACAGTGTATGTGTTCTTTTGCCAATCTTAATCTTTTATTTTTATTGGCCAGTCTGAGATATGGCTTTTTCTTTGCAACTCTGCCTAGAAGTCTAGCAAGGCTAGCATTTGAGATTTTTGGTTCCAACCACCTTGTCTTTGTGAGATGCAGAGTAGGTGAATGGATGATCTCCGCATGTGTGGTTCTCACTGTGAACCATGGAGGAGGTGTGATGGTGTGGGGGTGCTTTGCTGGTGACACTGTCAGTGATTTATTTAGAATTCAAGGCACACTTAACCAGCATGGCTACCACAGCATTCTGCAGTGATGCGCCATCCCATCTGGTTTGCGCTTAGTCGGACTATCATTTGTTTTTCAACAGGACAATGACCCAACACACCTCCGGAATGTGTAAGGACTATTTTACCAAGAAGGAGAGTGATAGAGTGCTGCATTCGATGACCTGGCCTCCACAATCACCCAACCTCAACCCAATTGAGATGGTTTGGGATTAATTGGACCGCAGAGTGAAGTAAAAGCAGCCAAGAAGTGCTCAGCATATATGAGAACTCTTTCAAGACTGTTGGGAAAGCATTCCAGGTGAAGCTGGTTGAGAGAATACCAAGAGTGTGCAGAGCTGTGTGCAGTGCCGTTTGTCAAACACTAGCATGGCATGCTAAAACCAGATGAATGCTACAGTACCAAAACATAGGAGAGCAAGAGGACTGGTTCAATGTTTCCAAAACATTTAAAGTAATTATGATATTAGATGGTTCTTCCCGAGTATGCCTCGGAGCTCAAACGTTTGTAGTCTGGCGGGGACGCTGTGTCTCCACTGTGATTGGGAGATTAACATTGTATCTATGGGGATAGGGAGAACATGGTATAATGAATGTTAACTGGGGAGGTATTATTAAATAAATGAGGAGATGAGGGTCTCCGTAGGCGTCTCAGCTCACCTGTGCTACCGGGAGGCTTTTCTTACCGTATGCAGGAATCGACACAGCAAAAAGACAACAGAGCTATGATACATTGGAAATCTAAGCCATCTTGACATTGTGTGAACGTCTTTGAATTGTAGGAGCGTCTCTTAAAATGTCTGAAAACACATAATTTGATTGGCAGGTTTGCCTGTTCTTCTGATAGTGTATGCCTCAAATTAAAGTAATCCATGTCAACAGGTCATCCCTCTGCTAAACAGATGTAAATTAATTAAATCCCATAGAAATGACATGGACAACATTGTGTCTCCCCCTGTTTGTGTGTAGGAGAGCTGATTTTGGCCTTGTGTGGGCCGGTCAGAGAATAGGACAACGCCGAAACCCCAGCCGAGCCACAATCCCACTCGGCAGCGTACATCAAAGTCCTGTTTCATTTAAACCCTATTTCATGCATTCATTTCATGGTGGTGCTCTTGTCAAAGCGCGGGTTTCGGGGATGAACGTAACCCAGGTTTATAAGGCTTAGAGGAATTTGAGCACCACACAACCAGCTGTGTGTGTGTCTGTGTCTGCCGTGCAGGATGTTGGGCATTAATATGTGCATTAGTGTTCACATGGTTATATGAGTATATCAGTGACAGGGTTGGGTAGGTTACTTTCTAAATGTAATCTGTTACAGTTACTAGTTACCTGTCCAAAATTGTTCACTAACATAACTTTTGTATTACCCAGAAACGCAATCTGATTACTTTCAGTTACTTTTGGATTACTTTCCCCTTAAGAGGCTTTAGATGAAGATAAAAAGGATCCATCAAAAGTATTTGGTGTGTCATTATAGTGGTCTCTGACTTGTGGTCAGACTCACTCAGGTGGAACAAAGGTGTCATGATTTTCTCCTGAGGTAGGCTATCCAATGGTGACTGGACAACTCTCATAGGGGCTTAAAAAGGATTAGACTGAATTAAAGCTGTCCATTATTAACTAATGTAGGGGTGTCAAACACACTGCATAGCCAGCCCATTGAATACGGCCGGCGGTTTAATTGTTATTATTATTTTTTTAAATTCTACTGGGAAAAATGATCTGAATGTACATTGAAATGACTTAAACCAAATGGAAACTGTGTAGACATGATAATGGACCTACATTTCTACAGTCTCTTCACTCACCAGGTTTCTAACGTAACTGGAAAGAAAGCTAGACAGTCAGGGTGCATCCACAATTCCCAAAATGATGTATAGAAGAAAGTGTCCAAATACATTTTTTTTATGTTGTTCTCCAGACCTTGTTGAACCCATAATGCAGCCTGCGGGCATAGTCGCCGGAAGTAGCGGTGCTGAGGTTGCTGCAGCACCCCCTGAAAAACATGTAAAACAATATAATATTACGCACTGGGCCTTCTTCAATAGTCCTGTATTAGCGGACCGATACATCCATCTGCAGCGCATGAGCGGGCAAAAAGATGTGTCCAGACCCCCCATTGACAAAACATAATTAGGCAAAGCAATCAAGCTCTTACTAGATGTATTGGAACAAATCAACTATTCAGTTTAGAGCACAAAAAGGAGAAGCAAAATAAGAAACAGAAAAGAAGAAAGAGGTAATTTAATTGAAATTGTTTCTTTTGTTGTTGTTTTTTTCTCTCTGTTGCAGTGATGGAAAAGGACACCTCCATTTCTCATATGCTATTACTGCGCTCTGAGGCCTGGAAAAGCTGATTTCAGGACCATGGATAGCAGGTAGGGAAAGTTTGAATTTCAGGACCCTGGCTAGCTTATAGAATCAGCACCCCCTACAACACACCACATAACCTTTCTTATCTAGGCAATGTTGTGCCATATCCCCACTTTGTGGAGCTAGAAGCAGTCCCATGGACAGCACCTGCAAACACACCACTTACTACGTATGAGAACACCCTCACCCCCCACCCCATTGGCGAAAAACGCATACACACCTTTTACTAAACTCTCAAAGAACCCCTCTCTTACACCCCCTCTCTACCTCTCCTGACACTCTTCTTTTCTTTTTCTCTCGCTCTGCTCTGAGTCCAGATAAATGGCCCATTCTTCTCTGTATGGTGCCCCCTGCTGAAACATGTCAGCTAAAAGCCCCTCTGTGACGCTTTCATGTCAACAGGCCATTATTCTTGCTAATAACAATGGGGAGAGGTAATCCTCCATGTGTGGTCCATCTCAGGCCTCATCTTGTGGATCAAGGGTGAAAAAATATAGTATTGACTCAGCCAATTTTCAATGACTCCCCAACACTGTAAATATGCATTAATATTTCAGGGTCAGGGGCATCAAGGGAATGTAGCTCCAGCTACATGTACCTTCTAATTAGCTGTATACCAAACATATGGTGTGTTGAAGATCTATATTAGTAAATTATGCATTAAAATAGTCATCAGGCGAACCGCTAAGCATGTGGGGTGTGCAATCAAGAGGCAGATTTTCATTGCTTTAAGCACCTTAATAGATGCACCCTCACAGAATGTAATGAATCAGACTGCCTAACAAACTGAGAATTGTGTTACTGTGTGCGTACAATTACTTCTGCCCCACTACATGTAAAGATGGTGAATATGTACAACAGAAGTGTTCAGGTGCCAAGGGCTAGTACGGTCACCCATGATGCATTGCATCCCTCTCATTTAATGATGCATAAAGAAGCCTTGCAACCACTTTCTTGATGAAAGATGGAGAAACTATGCTTTCAGGTTACAAAACAAAACGCTATCTCACCCACACATAGTCACACAACAATTAAGATGTTCTTATTTTACCCGTATAATGGTCAGGTTATGGCCTACATACACAAAACAGCTTCAGTGGGACAGTAAGTACATCATGTTGCATGGTAGTGTAGATATCTCAAAAAACAGATCTGAAATATAATGCACAGATTAAATGACACACCTTTCCAAATCAAGAGAAAAACAAGTAATATTTACAAACTTTAAAAAAGTATGTTTATGACTGACTGTCTAATGTCTACTGTAGTTTATTTTGAGTAAATTGACCCATAGTTAATCCTGCTCACATACAATGTAGGGTTTAGTTGGCAGCTAATATCTCTCCTTCGTGTATTACAATGTAATGACCTACATCCATGCATCCCGCTGCTGGCATGCCTCTGAAGCTAAGCAGGGTTGGTCCTGGTTGGCCTCTGTATGGGAGACCAGATGCTGCTGAAAGTGGTGTTGGAGGGCTGGTAGGAGGCACTCTTTCTTCTGGTCAAATAAAATAATTGATCCCAATCCCCAAGGGAAGTGATTGGGGACATTGCCTTGAGTAGGGTGCCTTTTGTCGGATGGGATGTTAAATGGGTGTCCTGACTCTCAGACGTCATTAAAGATCTCATGGCACTTATGGCAAGAATAGGGTTTTTTACCCTGGTGTCCTGGCTAAATTCCCAATGTGTCCTTTGTACCATAATGATCACCTAATCATCCCCAGTTTCCAATTGGTTCATTCCTTTCCCCTGTATTTGTGTTCTCAGTCAACATTTTATTTTATTTTTTTATTTTACCTTTATTTAACCAGGCAAGTCAGTTAAGAACACATTCTTATTTTCAATGACGGCCTGGGAACAGTGGGTTAACTGCCTGTTCAGGGGCAGAACGACAGATTTGTACCTTGTCAGCTCGGGGGTTTGAACTCGCAACCTTCCGGTTACTAGTCCAACGCTCTAACCACTAGGGTACCCTGCCGCCCTATAGCTGGTAAAATAAGGGTTAAATAAATAACAATTAAAGTAGAAAGTTTTACCATGTAATAATGCATGGCTACATAGTCTAAATTGAATTGTATGACATCTGGTCTCTCCCAGTTGGAGACTAAGTGCTAGAGTACCTTTTGGCATATTCACAGGGGCTGTGACCCCTCATCTGTGACTCCGTAGGGGTCAGCTGCCCAAGTGGGCGGACTGATAAAGCATGCATACACACACACACAAACAGTGAGAGTTGGGAGGTAGTTTTTAATACAGGCATTGGTCTGGATGAGTGGCCCAGTGTGTGTGTGTGTGTGTGTGTGTGTGTGTGTGTGTGTGTGTGTGTGTGTGTGTGTGTGTGTGTGTGTGTGTGTGTCCGCGTTTGTGTACGTGATATAAAGTATCTCTCAGCTTGGCCATTACTAGAGTGTTAACCAGTCAATTAGACTGAAGTAAGGAAATCAGATTTGCTAAGGAGGTGAATAATTATCTATCCGTAAAGAGCTCATCAGTTGATTAGATTGTTAACAAAGTCTTGTTTAGCCATTGCATGGGTATTCACTTCGTGACTGAATCCTACACGATGTAGCTCACATTCTGCTCTAATTAAGCACTGTAATCTACAGTGTGTAGGCCTATCATAACCCAGCTGACACTCACTGACAATTACTTTTGAAAGGTGAGCCAAAAAAAGTATATCTTTCTACACTATCTTGCACTACATGACCAAAGTATGTGGGCACCTGCTCGTCGAACATGTCATTCCAAAATCATGGGTATTAATATAGAGTCGCTGCTATAACAGCCTCTACTCTTCTGGGAAGGCTTTTCCACTAGATGTTGGAACATTGTTGCGTGGACTTGCTTCCATTCAGTCACAGGAGCATTTTTAGTGAGGTCAGCACTGATGTTGGGCAATTAAGCCTGGCTCGCAGTCGGCGTTCCAATTCATCCCAAAGGTATTTGATGGGGTCGAGGTCAAGGCCAATCATGTTCTTCCACACCGATCTAGACAAACCATTTCTGTATGGAGCTCGCTTTGTGCACCGGGGGCACTGTCATGCTGAAACAAACTGTTGCCACAAAGTTGATAGCATAGAATCATCTAGAATGTCATTGCATGCTAAAGCATTAAGATGTCCCTTCACAGAAACGAAGGGGCCTAGCCCAAACCATGAAAAACAGCCTCAGACATCATTCCTCCTCCACCAAACTTTACAGTTGGCACTATGCATTGTGTGTACAGTATGGTGATGCTGCAGCCTCACGAAGTGGTGACTGTGTATTTAAGGACTTTTTTATTTGATAAGATGGTCATTTTTTAATGTGTTTGATTTTTTTATTTGGGCAACGCTTAGGAATACAATTTACATAGATGTCTTTGCTCAAAGTCTTAAGTAAATAAAAACAATTGACCACATAAAGAGAGTGGAAATGCAACAGGAACAGGAAATGGCTATGGTTGGTTGGGGTTGGCGGATGGAGTAACACACACAGAACTGGAAATACATGAGTGGGAGCAGTTTGAAAACCAACATGTTTTGTTTTGTTTTCTAACCTTACCCTAATCCTTACCATATCCACTCGCTAGTTGCTAACATGCATAAACCTAAACTGTCATGCTTGAATGGAAATGTCAGCCATTTTGCTTTGAAGAAAAAAGGCCTGGATTCATTCCAATCCATGCTAGATCCACATTATATCTTGACATTTTATGGTAATTTCTAATTGAACTGACATCTGCAGTGTTTACCTTGAAAGCGTTCTCCACAAACACAGCAACATTGCCTTTAAAAACTGAATTGTCTACAAGCGTGATCTGATTGAATCCCGGCCTAAGTGTTTCTCAAACTGTTACAATTGGGATAATGTGAGCGTTTGGTTGCTGAGCTCAAGTTTCTGTAGTCACATGGTTCACTTCACTTAGGTCTGTCCACGTGTCTGAGATGGTCAAGACAGCCCTCTCACTCTGTCACACCGATAGAATCACAACATATTAACCTGAGAGATATTAATGATCCATCACAACATATTAACCTGAGAGATATTAATGATCCATCAACAGCCACTCTATTTGTCTATTCACTTGTTTTTCTATCTCTTCCCCTATCCCCAGGTCTCTTTCTCTCCATGTTGGCTGGTGTGTTAGTGACTCCTCTTAAGAACGTCTGATCGATCCAGCCCTCGGGGGGCCTCGCTCCCTGGCTCTATTACGAGCAGTGTTCGGTCTCGACATGCCCCTCCATCTCTCCCTAGACTTACAAATTAATTTGGAGGCCAGGACTCTGTTGTTTGTTAGGGCCCTTTCCTAATGTACCTCCAGGTAAGCCACTGACAACCCACCATCGATACCCACGCGGCAGGAGGGGAAGGGAGGAGAGAGGGGGCATATAGAGCACCACACCGGGGCAAGAGAGCAGATGAAAGCCCCTCTCACTAAGCGGCAAACACCCAGCAATGATTTTCACATCAGAGAGTTGGCCTCTCGGCACAGGAGACAAAACAACAGGAGAGATGAACAGAAGGGAAGTAAAAAGAAGAGTTGGCTGGGGGGAGGGAGAAGGAGTTGGCTGACAAGAGGTCAAAATTAAGGTACATGAAAGAGCAGGTTGTTCTGGTTGAATCAGATATAATGATCTGTTAGGTACATTAAAGAGCACGTTGTTCTGGTTGAATCAGGTATAATGATCTGTTAGGTACATTAAATGGTACATTGTTCTGGTTGAATGATGTATAATGATCTGTTAGGTACATTAAAGGGCACATTGGTCTAGTTGAATCAGGTATAATGATCTGTTAGGTACATTAAAATCTCTTAGGGCTAGGGGGCAGTGTTCGGAAGTTCGGATGAATGACGTGCCCAAAGTAAACTGCCTGTTACTCAGGCCCAGAAGCTAGGATTTGCATATTATTAGTAGCATTGGATAGCAAATACTCTGACGTTTCAAGAACTGTTAAAATAATGTCTGTGAGTATAACAGAACTGATATGGCAGGTGAAGACCAGAGGAAAATCCATCCCGAAAATGTTTTTTGAGGTCACAGTCCATTTCAATGCTTGTCTACGGAATATACGCATAAATAGCTCCCAGATTGCAGTTCCCATGGCTTCCACTATATGTCAACAGTCTTTAGAAAGGGTTTCAGGCTTGTTTTCTTGAAAAATGATTGAGTAGTAATAGTTTTTCCTAGGTGTCTCTCATTAGAAATGCAGTCTAGTTGCACGTGTGAATGAGGTGCGTGCTCTTTGTTATCTATCTCCGGTATTGAACATACTATTCTCTAGTCTTAAATTGTATTGTTTATTTACATATTAGAGTACCTGAGGATTAATTAGAAACATCGTTTGACTTGTTTGGATGAACTTTACTGTTGAAAGAGTGGATTACTGAATCAAGCGCGCCAACTAAACTGACATTTTTGGGATATAAAGAAGGACTTTATCGAACAAAACAACCATTTGTTGTGTAGCTGGGACCCTTGGGATTGCAAATAGAGGAAGATCTTCAAAGGTAAGTGATTTATTCTATCGCTATTTGGGATTTTGTGATGCCTGTGTTGGTTTGGAAAAGTATTTTGGTGTGGGGCGCTGTCCTCAGATAATCGCATGGTGTGCTTTCGCCGTAAAGCCTTTTTGAAATCTGACAACGCGGCTAGATTAACGAAATATTAAGCTTTTAAACAATGTACGACACTTGTATTTACATGAATGTTTAATATTACAATTTTGTAATTTGAATTTGGCATGTTCCAGCTTCACCGGATGTTGTCGATTTTGATCCCGCTAGCAGGATCCGTGCACTAAGAGTTAAAGAGCACGATGTTCTGGTTGAATCAGGAATATTAATATGTTAGCTACATTAAAGAGCACGGTGTTCTGGTTGAATCAGGTATAATGATCTGTTAGATACATTAAAGAGCACATTGTACTGGTTGAATCAGATATATTTATCCATTTTTCTCTTTCAATGGTTCTAGGAATCTGTGTCCTAATGAGCCCATTAGGCAAGCACATGGAACATGTCAAGTAATTAGCAAGCTATGCATTGACCGCTTACTCTACAGATGCCTACAGGACAAAATCCTTATTCGCCACAAACTGGGGAAAAATTCAACGGTGGAAGGAGATAGGAGGGGAAAGAATCGTAGTGCGGCATTCAAACGTGTGATAGACAGGAAGAGGATATGGAGGGAGTCAGGTAGCCTGCTCTCCTGTCAGGCTAATTAGACTGACCCCCTATCTCTCTCTCTCACACACACACACATCCACACAAACATATCACTCTCCCTCTCCCATCCCTTCTGTCATTGCCTTATCTAGAGCCATTTCTAATCGAAGCGGAGGACAAGTTATCTTTGAAATTAATTACACCAATAAGAGGACCTGGCCTGCAGGAGGAATAAACAGAATAATTAGGAAAAGCAATCAAGCTCTTACTAGATGTATCGTTATGGGAACAAAGAAACAATTCAATTTAGAGCACAAAAAGGAGAAGCAAACTAAGAAACAGAAAAGAAGAAAGAGGTCATTTAATTGAAATGGTGTTTTTGTGTTTTTTTCTCACTGTTGCAGTGACGGACAAGGACACCTCCATTTCTCATATGCTATTATTGCACTCTGAGGCCTGGGAAAAGCTGATTTCAGGACCATGGATAGCAGGTAGAGAAAGTTTGAATTGTAAGACCCTGTCTAGCTTATAGAATCAGCAACCCCTACAACACACCACATAACCTTCTATTCTAGGCAATGCTGTGCCATATCCCCTCTCTGTGGAGCTAGAACCAGTCCCATGGACAGCACCTGCAAACACACAATTTTTTGCGTATGAGAACCCTTGATTCCGTCCACAACTGGCGGCGCCTGATTGTTTTAGCACCACCTAAGAGAGCATTATACCTTCAAGATCATAATGAATAGGATTATATGGACAGATCCTAGATCATCCCTCCTACTCTGAGATGCTTTGTGGATACGGCCCTGAGCTTGCATTCACAGGCGGACATCCCAGAGGGAAAAAATAATAACAAAGAAATACACCAATTTGAGTCAAACTGTTTTCAATTACACTCCACACACTGGCAGGCATGGCTATGTTTTATGTGCTCATTGCTAATTACCAATTCTCCTCTTTTTTAGGATACAGTGTGATTGGAAACAGCTGGTGGTGGAAAAAAAGGGATCAGAGAAAGAGACACATTTCAAAAACTGAGGATTGTTCAACGGTATATTGATATCAGCATGGTATTATGCGACCCCTTGCTAGGATAATATTAGCATGATCAAATATTTATGGTTGGACAAAATTATATTATCGAATCTATCGTGAGACGTGATCAGATTGCACTCTGCCACACACAGGGACATTGAAATAAGTACATTTGAATCATGGTGAAAGAAACAAGGGCTGTTACCGTCAAGTACATGTAATTACTGATATTACTAATAATACCACAGTATCTGTGCATGAATTAAATAGGGTTGCAATTTGATCTCATTCACTGAAACATACAAACACATCAGCTGTGTGTGTGTGTGTCTGTGTGTGTGTGCGTGTGTGCGTGTGTGTTTGGGAGTGTGGGTGTGTGTGCGCGTGTGCTTGGTATGTGTGTCAGGAGTATATAATCAAACACTTGAACTACACTCACATTGCATTGGGTTGAACAGCACAACCACAACACACACACAACCCACAGCCTTCCCCCTCCCCCAACCCTAACCCCAACCCACAGCCTTCCCCCTCCCCCAACCCACAGCCTTCCCCTCCCCCAACCCTAACCCCAACCCACAGCCTTCCCCCTCCCCCAACTCTAACCCCAACCCACAGCCTTCCCCCTCCCCCAACCCTAACTCACAGCCTTCCCCCTCCCCCAACTATAACCCACAGCCTTCCCCCTCCCCCAACGCTAACCTCAACCCACAGCCTTCCCCCTCCCCCAAACCTAACCCCAACCCCAACCTACAGCCTTCCCCCTCCCCCAACTCTAACCCCAACTCCAACCCACAGCCTTCGCCCTCCCACAACCCTAACCCACAGCCCTCCCCCTCCCCCAACTCTAACCCACAGCCTTCCCCCTCCCCCAACCCCAACCCCAACCCACAGCCTTCCCCCTCACCCAACCCTAACCCCAACCCACAGCCTTCCCCTCCTCCAACTCTAACCCCAACCCATAGCCTTCCCCCTCCCCCAACTCTAACCCCAACCCACAGCCTTCACCCGCCCCCAACCCTAACCCCACCCACAGCCTTCCCTAACCTTAACCCCAACCCTAACCCACAGAATCCCTCCTCCCCCAAACCTAACCCCAACCCACAGCCTTCCCCCTACCCTAAACCTAACCCACAGCCTTCCCCCTCCCCTAACCACCAACCCACAGCCTTCCCCCAAGCTACCCCAACCCACAGCCTTCCCCCAAGCTACCAAAAATCAAAGCCTTCCCCGAACCCTAACCCACAGCCTTCGCCCAACCCTAACCCCAACCCACATTCTTCCCCAAACAGCCTTACCCCAACCCACAGCCTTCCCACAACCCCAACCCATAAAATAAAATCATTGCTTGAAATTCGTCGCCGTGTTACATAATTGTAACCGTGTACTTACCCACTCCCCCCACCCCCTCCTACTCATTAGGGCAGATATGGAACCTTCATAATGTGTGGGCCTTCTCACCAGCTCATCATTCAGATTAGTGTCACTGGCCCTCACCCTGAATCAAGTGGACACCCAGATCCTCAGGCCACAACACACTGGACACCCCATGCAAGAGTGTGTGTGTGTGTGTGTGTGTGTGTGTGTGTGTGTGTGTGTGTGTGTGTGTATGCTTGCGTGCGTGTGTGTGTGTGTGTGTGTGTGTGTGTGTGGGTGTGTGTGTGTGCACGCGTGTGTGTGTTTGTGTGTGTGTGTGCACGCGTGTGTGAGATCTGGGAGTAGAAAGTCCATTGTTAAATACTGACAGCTCATTATCATGGCATGGAGCTATTTTCATCTATTTCATTGGTCACCAAAATCACATCACGCTAGCTAGACACGCCAGAAACTACTGTTGACAAATATATGTATGTGTTCTGGTATTTTTTTCATTTCAAGATAATGGCGTGATCGGCCATACAATCCCGAAAGCATTTTATCTCAAGAAGCCAACTGAGCTTACGTGCTCTGAGCATTATCTTCACATCTAATAGTATAACAAAATACATGTGTACCGGTACTAACAGTAGGGCATTGTGTTTGGGTAGCATACTTCTTCCAGAGTACATGGCTGACAATGGAGCAGATAAAAACTTTGAAGTGAAAAAATTTGCACAGTGGAAATACAGTACTTTTTGCAAGCTTATTTAAAGGTGTGAGTTCCCCGACACAATAGACGATCAATAAGCAGACGGCATTGACACTTTCAGTTTTACATCAAAACACACCGACTTCAAATAGACTGAATCAAGCAAAATCCAGGACGACCACATCACAGAGACAGACAGGGAGGAACAGTCTGTAGGTACGCCAATACAGATGTTTTAATGAGCAGAGTTGCTGTCATTAGAAGGACAAAATTATTCATAGGGGTTTGGAAGAATGAAAGTTCCATCTTCATGATATCGGAACACATTCAAAGAATCAATCATCCCAAATTCATTGGAGTTGATGATTTTCACTAGGAATGCTAGGAGAGAAAACATCACTAGATCTCAGACTATTGATCATATCCAAACTGTTTAAAAGCATGTTGTACCACGGTTTAACTCACATTGATCATTATCAATGTGATCCTTAAAGAATTATGCTTCAGAATTGAAAAACTATTGTCTGAAACCACTGTCATATCTCTTCTCTTTTCTCTCTGTTCTCTACCTCCTTTTCCCATCATCCACCTCATCTGTTCTCTGCCTCCGTTTCCCATCATCCACCTCATTTGTTCTCTGCCTCCATTTCCCATCATCCACCTCATTTGATCTCTGCCTCCATTTCCCAACCACCTCATATGGGATGCAAAACAGATGGGAGAGTGATATGTTAAAATGGTCGATTAGAGATTGGATTGGGCATTGTGTCTCCATCCCACAAGAGTGGGTTCAGAATGTCTGGGTCTACTGGCTGAGTCTGTTACCAAACCAACAGTAGGAGGCCCAAGTAGTCTGTCATTACATGGTCTTGCTCCTTTCACAGCATGGACTCTGTTAGTGTGTCTGACTCCTTTCACAGCATGGACTCTGTTAGTGGTCTGACTCCTTTCACAGCATGGACTCTGTTAGTGTGTCTGGCTCCTTTCACAGCATGGACTCTGTTAGTGGTCTGACTCCTTTCACAGCATGGACTCTGTTAGTGTGTCTGACTCCTTTCACAGCATGGACTCTGTTAGTGGTCTGACTCCTTTCACAGCATGGACTCTGTTAGTGGTCTGACTCCTTTCACAGCATGGACTCTGTTAGTGGTCTGACTCCTTTCACAGCATGGACTCTGTTAGTGGTCTGGCTCCTTTCACAGCATGGACTCTGTTAGTGTGTCTGACTCCTTTCACAGCATGGACTCTGTTAGTGGTCTGGCTCCTTTCACAGCATGGACTCTGTTAGTGTGTCTGGCTCCTTTCACAGCATGGACTCTGTTAGTGTGTCTGACTCCTTTCACAGCATGGACTCTGTTAGTGGTCTGGCTCCTTTCACAGCATGGACTCTGTTAGTGTGTCTGACTCCTTTCACAGCATGGACTCTGTTAGTGGTCTGGCTCCTTTCACAGCATGGACTCTGTTAGTGTGTCTGGCTCCTTTCACAGCATGGACTCTGTTAGTGTGTCTGACTCCTTTCACAGCATGGACTCTGTTAGTGGTCTGGCTCCTTTCACAGCATGGACTCTGTTAGTGGTCTGGCTCCTTTCACAGCATGGACTCTGTTAGTGGTCTGACTCCTTTCACAGCATGGACTCTGTTAGTGTGTCTGGCTCCTTTCACAGCATGGACTCTGTTAGTGTGTCTGACTCCTTTCACAGCATGGACTCTGTTAGTGGTCTGGCTCCTTTCACAGCATGGACTCTGTTAGTGGTCTGGCTCCTTTCACAGCATGGACTCTGTTAGTGGTCTGGCTCCTTTCACAGCATGGACTCTGTTAGTGGTCTGGCTCCTTTCACAGCATGGACTCTGTTAGTGTGTCTGGCTCCTTTCACAGCATGGACTCTGTTAGTGGTCTGGCTCCTTTCACAGCATGGACTCTGTTAGTGTGTCTGACTCCTTTCACAGCATGGACTCTGTTAGTGGTCTGACTCCTTTCACAGCATGGACTCTGTTAGTGGTCTGACTCCTTTCACAGCATGGACTCTGTTAGTGGTCTGACTCCTTTCACAGCATGGACTCTGTTAGTGGTCTGACTCCTTTCACAGCATGGACTCTGTTAGTGGTCTGGCTCCTTTCACAGCATGGACTCTGTTAGTGTGTCTGACTCCTTTCACAGCATGGACTCTGTTAGTGTGTCTGACTCCTTCTTCACAGCATGGACTCTGTTAGTGGTCTGGCTCCTTTCACAGCATGGACTCTGTTAGTGTGTCTGGCTCCTTTCACAGCATGGACTCTGTTAGTGGTCTGACTCCTTTCACAGCATGGACTCTGTTAGTGGTCTGGCTCCTTTCACAGCATGGACTCTGTTAGTGGTCTGGCTCCTTTCACAGCATGGACTCTGTTAGTGGTCTGACTCCTTTCACAGCATGGACTCTGTTAGTGTGTCTGGCTCCTTTCACAGCATGGACTCTGTTAGTGTGTCTGACTCCTTTCACAGCATGGACTCTATCAATGGTCATTGAGCCTTGGGATATATTTTAATCAATAAGTTCATGTGTTATGTGTCGGTTTGGTAATCTATATGTCTATATACAGTACCAGTCAAACGTTTGGACACATCTACAGTACAGGATGTTCTTAATTTTTTACTATATTCAACATTGTAGAATAATAGTGAAGACATCAAAACTATGAAACAACACATATGGAATCATGTTGTAAACAAAAAAGTGTTAAACAAATCAAAATATATTTTATTGTTGAGATTCATCAAAGTAGCCATCCTTTGTCTTGATGTCAGCTTTGCACCCTCTTGGCAGCTTCACCTAGAATGCTTTTCCAACCGTCTTGAAGGAGTTCCCACATATGCTAAGATCTTGTTGGCTGCTTTTCCTTCACTCTGCAGTCCAACTCATCCCAAACTATCTCAATTGGGTTGTGGTCGAGTGATTGTGGAGGCCAGGTCATCAAATGCAGCACTCCATCACTCTCCTTCTTGGTCAAATAGCCCTTCCACAGCCTGGAGGTGTGTTGGGTCATTGTCCTGTTGAAAAACAAATGATAGTCCCATTAAGCGCAAACCAGATGCAAGGATGTATCGCTGCAGAATGCTGTGGTAGCCATACTGGTTAAGGGTGCCTTGAATTCTAAATAAATCACTGACAGTGTCAACAGCAAAGTACCCCCACACCATCACACCTCCTCCTCCATGCTTCACATTGGGAAGCATACATGCAGAGATCATCCATTCACCTACTGATTGTCTCACAAAGACACAGCGGTTGGAACCAAACATCTCAAATATGGACTCATCAGACCAAAGGACAGATTTCCACCGGTCTAATGTCCATTGCTGGTGTTTCTTGGCCCAAGCAGATTGACTGACATTCATGTCTTAACTGGGGGGCAGCATTTTCACGTTCGGATAATAGCGTGCCCAAAGTAAACCTCCTGCTACTCAGGCCCAGAAGATAATATATGAATATTATTAGTAGTATTTGATAAAAAAACACTGCAGTTTCTAAAACTGTTTGAATGATGTCTGTGAGTATAACAGAACTCATATGGCAGGCAAAAAAATGAGAAAAATCCAACCAGGAAGTGGGAAATCTGAATTTGAGTTTGAGTAATCTGAGTAGTTTTTACAACTCATTGCCTATCGAACACACAGTGTCTATGGGGTCATATTGCACTTTCTAAGGCTTCCACTAGATGTCAACAGTCTTTAGAACGTTGTTTGAGGCTTCTACTGTGAAGTGGGGGCGAATGAGAGCTGATTCAACCAGAGTGACCTGCGTTCCATTGCAATTCTGAAGACAAAGGAACTCTCTGGTTGGAACATTATTGAAGATTCATGTTAAAAACATCCTAAAGATTGATTATATACTTCGTTTGACATGTTTCTACGAACTGTAATATGACTTTTTGATCTTATCGTCTGAACTTTCGCCCGCGCCTCGTGAATTTGGATTTGTTTACCAAACGCGCTAACAAAAGGAAGTATTTGAACATAAATGATGGACTATATCGAACAAAACAAACATTTATTTTGGAATTGGGATTCCTGGGAGTGCATTCTGACGAAGATCATCAAAGGTGAGTGAATATTTATAACGCTATTTCTGACTTTTACTGACTCCACAACATGGCGGGTATCTGCATGGCTTGTTTTTGTGTCTGAGCTCCGTACTGAGATTGTTGCATGGTTTGCTTTTTCCTTAAAGCTTTTTTGAAATCTGACACAGCATTAAGGAGAAGTATATCTATAATTATGTGCATAATAGTTGTATCTTTTATCAAAGTTTATTATGAGTATTTCTATAAATTGATGTGGCTCTCTAAAATTTAGCCGGATGTTTTCGCGGCACAACATTACTGACCATAAAGCGCCAATGTAAACTGAGATTTTCAGATACAAATATGAACTTTATCGAACAAAACACACATGTATTGTGTAACATGAAGCCCTATGAGTGCCATCTGATGAAGATCATCAAAGGTTAGTGATTTTTTTTATCCCTATTTCTGCTTTTTGTGACTACTCTCTTTGGCTGGAAAATGGCTGTGTGTGTTTTTGTGACTAGGCTCTGACCTAACATAATCATATCATCACATATGATATAATCATATCATATGTGAAGCCTTTTTGAAATTGGACACGATGGGTAGATTAACATTTGGTGTATTGCACTTGTGAATGTATGAAAGTTACATATTTCAAAAAAATATTTTTGAATTTCGCGCTCTGTGTTGTCGAGGGGTTCCGTAAGAAGTTTTAAAGTAATGATGGACTGTCATATCTCTTTGCTTATTTGAGCTGTTCTTGCCATAATTTGGACTTGTTCTTTTACCAAATAGGGCTATCTTCTGTATTACACCCCTACCTTGTCACAACACAACTGAATGTCTCAAACTCATTGAGAAGGAAATAAATTCCACAAATTAACTTTTATCAAGGCACACCTCTTAAGGATCTGACAATTTTTTTTTAAATATTAAATATATTTAAATTAATGTAAAAGAATATAACACATTAGATCTGGTAAAAGATCATCTTTGAAATGCAAGAGAAAGGCCACAATGCATTATTCCAGTTTAGGTGCAATTTAGATTTTGGTCACAAGATGGCAGCAGTGTATGTGTAAAGTTGTAGACTGTTCCAATGAACCATTGCATTACTGTTCAAAATGTTAAATACCTAAATATGCCTAATTGATTTATTGATACATTTTCTAGTACGTAACTGTGCACTCTCCACAAACAGTAGCATGGTATCATTTCACTGTAATGGCTACTGTAAATTTGACAGTGCAGTTAGATTAACAATCATTTTAGCTTTCCTCCCATATCAGAAGACCATGTCCTAAAATGTCATGCTAATCACATTGGTGCACTTTAGCTCAACTGTGCCGCGGGGGACACACACCGATCCTGGCAAGGTTAATTGAAATGCATTCCAGGTGACTACCTCATGAAGCTTGTTGAGAGAATGCCAAGAGTGTGCAAAGCTGTCATCAAAGCAAATGGTGGCTACTTTGAAGAATCTTAATTATAACATCTATTTTGATTTGTTTTACCTTGGTTATACATTATTCCATATGTGTTATTTCATAGTTTTGATGTATTCCCTATTATTCTACAATGTTGAAAATAGTAAAAATAAAGAAAATCGGTCAAAAGTTGGTGTCCAAACTTTTGACTGGTACTGTATATTTTGTCCATCCATCTTTGAGTGTTGTGTGTCTGTGCGTGCACACATCTGTATGTCCCCTCCACGTCTGTTGACACAGGGAACACAAGGACTTGCCGTCCAGCTACCCTCCACGTCTGTTGACACAGGGAACACAAGTCCCCGCTGCCCAGCTACCCTCCACGTCTGTTTACACAGGGAACACAAGTCCCCGCTGCCCAGCTACCATTCCTCTACTTGAAACCAACTCCCCATGCAGCGGGGCTTAATCCATCTCCAGGGTAATTGTTTGGCTTCCCCTCCTTCACAGTAGAGAGCCCGGGTGAGGGGCGAGGCACACACAAAATCCATTGGAAATGTCAACACAGCGGGAGCGTTTGTTTATAGCTCCAGGGTCCATGCCCAGCTTTCATTAGTCTGGTATGGTGGAGAGTGAGCTGGCTCCCAGTTTTCGTAAGAGTGCGAGGGACGCCACAGCAACTGCCGCAGGCCATGTTGGGCATTCAGTCCGAATCGCAGCCATGACCAGAGTCGTCGCCAGTGCCTGCTCAACCATTCTTGAGATTTTGAAGATAGAGTTTTTTAAAGACGAAAGCACTGTAGGAAAAGCATCCTCAGGCAGTTTCATTTGAATATGACAATTAGGGAAATGGTTCCAGGGATGATACTGATATGGATTTGATTACATACAGCATGAATAGATGGATTGCCTTGGCTGTGTTTGTTTTTTCTCTCTTGTACATTATTTAAGGTCAGCTATGTATTTGCCTTTATGAGTGAGAGAACTGTTGTGTGTGTGGGGACGGGTCTAACTATTATTGTGGGTACCAGAAGTCCTCACAGGAATAGTAAACAAACTCAAATTTGACCAACTGTGGATATTATTTTTGTCCCCACAAGGTCAAATGCCTAGGGAGTGTTAGTGTTAGAATTACTTTTTATTTTACTAGGCAAGTAAATTCTTATTTTCAATGACAGCCTAGGAACAGTGGGTTAACTGCCTGTTCCCCTATGTTGAGGGTTAGGATTTTGGGGCTAAGGTTAGGATTAGGGTTACGGTAACAGTAGGGGTTAGGGTTAGGTTTAAGGTTAGGGGTTAGGGAAAATAGGATTTTGAATGGGACTGAATTGTCTGTCTCCACAAGGTTAGCTGTACAAGACTCTCTCTGTGTGTGTGTGTATGCTTGCGTGCGTGCGTGTGTGTGCGTGTGATTACAATTGTCCTGCCTGTTAGTTTGCATTCAAAATGTATGGCATAAAGGGAGGAGTTTAAGAATTTGCAGTGACCCCATTGCCCCAACTGGCCAAATCTATCCAGCATTGTTCTGTTGTAATATCTGTGGAGAGTATAGCAGATGCACCCCAGATGACATCTGTCTCCATACATGCAAAGCAATGAGTCTTTTGATGCCACTCCTTTCATGTACTAGCATCTTTAAAGTACGGCGGAACAGGCGTTTGTAGGAACTTTCCACGAGAGAAAAGAGAGAAGTCAGAAAGAAAGAGGGAAAAGAAAGACAGGAGAAAGACGAAAGAGTGTATACTGTACATGCCTTTCAATGGGATCAAAGCCAGCTGGGAGTAAAGTGATAGAATCTAAGTCAGCAGCTAACAAATGATTTACACAGCAAACATGCGCTTCCACTGAAGAAAGGGGACATATTTACGGTGAGGGGAAAAAATCCCAACCACGGATTAGAGGGTGAGAGGCTCAGAAATGTCATTTTTTTCACTGAGTTCTTTTCATTCCTTGGCAAGACTACAAAAATACAAGGAGAAAAGGGAACTGGCATTTCTCACACTGTTAGGTTCCATTGACAACTGCTAGAGGAGCATGGAAGTGTTTGGATAGTTTCAATAACACAGTTATTTCTACACAGTTGCTAATGTAAAAGACTGCATATGTGACTCTTAAAATGAACTGTATATGTATGCAAGTCCCCGAAACAGTGAGGTAGCATTTCGCTACACCCGCAATAACATCTGCTATTTTTTTTTTAAATGTCACCTTTATTTATCCAGGTAGGCCAGTTTTGAGAACAAGTTCTCATTTACAACTGCAACCTGGCCAAGATATAGCAAAGCAGTGCGACAAAAACAACAACACAGAGGTACACATAAACAAACGTACAGTCAATAACACAATAGGAAAAGAAAAATAGAAAGATCTATGTACAGTGTGTGCAAATGTAGAAGAGTAGTGAGGAGGGCAATAAATAGGCCATAGAGGCAAAAAATCACTGGAGTGATAGATGTGCAGATGATGATGTGCAAGTAGAGATACTGGGTTGCTAATGAGCAAGAGGGTAAGTAATAATATGGGGATGAGGTAGTTGGGTGTGCTATTTACAGATTGGCTGTGTACAGGTACAGTGATTGGTAAGCTTCTCTGACAGGTGACGCTTAAAGTTAGACAGGGAGATATAAGACTCCAGCTTCAGAGATATTTGCAATTCGTTCCAATCATTGGCAGCAGAGAACTGGAAGGAAAGGAGGCCAAAGCAAGTGCTGGCTATATACCTGCTGGCTATACGTGTGTGTGACAAATAACATTGATTTGATTTAATTTAGTGTGCATGTTGGTGTTTTCAGGTGTGTATATCATTACATTTCCTTGTACGAAAGTTGTGGATTATCTGAGAGAGATTTTGTCATTTGAGAGCCACTAATTAAAACTCACAAATGATCTGGGTGTTTCAGCATTGTTATTCGTTCTCAGGCAGTACCATATTTAAAGCCAATATAGTGCCCTCTGTAATTATTGGGCCACTGATGTATTTTTTATTCTTTTGGCTCTATACTCCAAAAGTTTGGATTTGAAATCAAGCAACGACTATGATTTTAAAGTGCAGACTATCATATTTCATGTAAGGGCATTTTCATCCATAAAGGGTGAACCGTTAAGAAATTACATATAATCCTGAATGAATCGGGAATTATGATGAGTGAGAAAGTTACAGACGCACAAATATCATACCCCCAAAAATGATAATCTCCCCTGTTATTGTAATGGTGAGAGGTTAGCATGTCTTGGGGTTATGATATATGATATCTCACTCATAGTTATTCACTATTCATTCAGGATTATCCATAATCATGGTAGGATCCATATTAACATAGAAGTGTTTGGAAACATATTTTATTTTTTATTTACAATAAAGGGGGGGCTCAGATGGTTGAGGGGCAGCTCCTGGCAGCTCCTGTGGGGGGGGATCTTGGAGGGCTGGTGGCCTGGCGGTTGGGAGCTTGGGCATCCATGCTCTTGACCTTGTGGGAGATCTGTTGATTTGTCCTTGAGCAGGGTGTTGACCCTGGTTGCTTCTGAATACACATCTATATAATATGTGCAAATGAATATGAAGTGAGCAGACGATGGAAGCATTGAACTATGATCGAATCTTGCAAGGTTGTGTTACTATAAACATACATTCTGTAAACAAGCACATTTAAGGAAATGGTAACTTCATCCCCAGGCTAATTGCTATGCATATGACAGAGTGATTCAACAGAGACAACTGGCTGGTGGAGGAGACGAGTGAGATTATAGTAGTATGGGTTTCATTTACATGCTTGCGTTAAAATATGTTTTTCCTGCATGAAAATTGCATAGCACCTCATTATTGAAAATGGACATAAAAATAAGTGATTTCAGATAAGGAAGTAGCTATTTGACCCTCAGTAGTTTAGGCATAGCAGTGGAAATTAATTCAGGTTTTGGAACAACGGCAAGTGGTAAAGGGCAATTCCACCACTTGAATTTTCTCCAGCACAATACCAGTGTCTACATAATGTTAAAACGGCACTTTTCTAGGGCAAAAAAATATTACGTAAAACAATTCTACCTTAAGACATCCTCAAAAGTTAAACATTTTAAAAACAGTGATTTTCAAACTCTATGAGATTCGTTGTGACTTGGGGAACAAGAAATACCCTCCCTCTGACTAGAAACCTGTTACAAATGTTGAAAATCACACCTTTTCTTAATTTTAATCCTAGAAGCATTTTTTAGGACGTAAAATGTTTTGGCTACCGAGTGGCTCAGTTGGTTGAGCATGGCGTTTGCAAAGTCAAGGTAGTGGGTTTAATTCCCACGGGGAACAGTATAAAATGTGAAAGAATTTATGCAGCCACTCTGAGCATCTGCAAAAAGAAAAAATAACCTTACCATTGGGCACACACTGTTGTTTTCACATCATTTAAACAAAATTATGTTGCATCAATCTATGTTGCACCAACCCTGTGGGTTTCTTCAAATCAAATTGTATTCGGCATATGCTCCGTAAACAACAGTTGTAGACTAACAGTGAAATGCTTCCAAGGCCTTCCCAACGATGCAAAGAGAAAGAAAATTGAGAAATAGTACAAAAGTAAAAATCAAATCAAATCAAATTTATTTGTCACATACACATGGTTAGCAGATGTTAATGTGAGTGTAGCGAAATGCTTGTGCTTCTAGTTCCGACAATGCAGTAATAACCAACAAGTAATCTAACTAACAATTCCAAAACTACTGTCTTATGCACAGTGTAAGGGGATACGAATATGTACATAGAGATATATGAATGAGTGATGGTACAGAGCAGCATAGGCAAGATACAGTAGATGGTATCGAGTACAGTATATACATATGAGATGAGTATGTAAACAAAGTGGCATAGTTAAAGTGGCTAGTGATACATGTAATTACATTAGGATGCAGTAGATGATATAGAGTACAGTATATACGTATACATATGAGATGAATAATGTAGGGTATGTAAACATTATATTAGGTAGCATTGTTTAAAGTGGCTAGTGATATACTTTACATCATTTCCCATCAATTCCCATTATTAAAGTGGCTGGAGTTGAGTCAGTGTGTTGGCAGCGGCCACTCAGTGTTAGTGGTTGCTGTTTAACAGTCTGATGGCCTTGAGATAGAAGCTGTTTTTCAGTCTCTCGGTCCCAGCTTTGATGCACCTGTACTGACCTCGCCTTCTGGATGATAGCGGGGTGAACAGGCAGTGGCTTGGGTGGTTGTTGTCCTTGATGATCTTTATGGCCTTCCTGTAACATCGGGTGGTGTAGGTGTCCTGGAGGGCAGGTAGTTTGCCCCCGGTGATGCGTTGTGCAGACTTCACTACCCTCTGGAGAGCCTTACGGTTGTGGGCGGAGCAGTTGCCGTACCAGGCGGTGATACAGCCCGCCAGGATGCTCTCGATTGTGCATCTGTAGAAGTTTGTGAGTGCTTTTGGTGACAAGCCGAATTTCTTCAGCCTCCTGAGGTTGAAGAGGCGCTGCTGCGCCTGCTAATAACACGTAATAATAAATTACTTATCTTTTTAACCACATATCATAGAAATGTAACCTTTTCGCATATGCAGACACTGGTTTGGTTCTGGAGATAATGAATAGGAGGTTGAAAAGTAGCAGAATTGCCCTTTAAGGTTAGGTATAGTTTCAGTGAGGTAAGGGTTAGGTGAAGGCATAAAAGTTAACATCGGGTTGACGAACCTCAGTCTGCTGCCATTCATTTTCTCCTGTTCAAATATACACTGCGTTCAGATTATATCGTGTCAAACTTGTCTGTTTGCTCTCAAATGAGTTCAAATTAAAGGTAAACATAGTCTCTACATGATAGATTGTTGTTAATTGATAGATTGATTGATGGATGGTTGAGTCTACTGGAGAAAAGTTCATTTTATTTTGTGTGGATATGTCCAATATATATATTTTTTACGCTCATGAGATATAAAATAGTGTAAATATTCTGATTCAGAACACTGAAATATGTTGTATTTTACCAGACGTGTATCCAGATTATTCTATTGTACATCCACAGGTATAAAACAATACCTTATGGCCTTGACAGTATTACCTGGTCTTGTACTGTGACTTCTATTGAAATGACAGAGAAAAAGCTTTACTTTTATTAGACTAGTACTGCGATGAGCCAGATTTTACAGAGAGAGAGTGAGAGAGCTAGACAGACAAAACAGACAGACACATTAAGTTCAGTGAAAAGATTGAAGAAGTCCAGGAAGTGTTGCGGATGTGGAAGATGTCTATCTATCTATCTATCTATTCCGATACCTTCTGATAGGTGATCAAAACCGCTCCTAATGAGATTCCCAGTAAATTTAGAAAATTTGCATTTTCATCTCACCCAAACTAGCTCAGGACATCTGGTCTCCACTGACGTCGCTAATTAACTGCCTGACTCCAAGAAGGAAGAGAATATGGGAAATTCTAAATTTAAAATAGTGGTTGATCTGCTGTTGGATGTTTGCCAACTGCAAATGAAAGGAAAATAAAATCATGTATGATCGGTATTTAACAGTAAATGGAAATATGTTTTCTGCCATGTTGTCCAGCGGGAAATCTGTGTTCTTTGTCACGCACGCACACGCACACACACACACACACACGCACGCACGCACGCACGCACGCACGCACACACACACACACACACACACACACACACACACACACACACACACACACACACACACACACACACACACACACACACACACACACACACACACACACACACACACACACACTAAACAAACCCATAATCCACAGTGCCTCTTTGTGACACTGTTCTTTCCTGGCAATGTCCCCTCCCCTCCCCAGTTTCAGGTGACGGCATAATGTAATGGCTGAGCAAGCCCCGAGTCTCTATGTCGCTTTGTCAGACGTCTCCTCTGTTTCCCATCTCTCACGCCATGTGTCTGTCGCGCTCGGCTGCCCTGTGAATCCGCAGAAACTGCCGTGAAATTATATGAGAGGGAAGGTGAGAGGGAGGAGAAAGAGGGGAGGGGTGACGATAACAACAAACTCTTCCTCTGCCTGTCACCTGCTGGCTCGCAATGGGGCTAAGGCTCATCCGTAGTATGAGTTTGACAAAACACTCAAGGTGCCTTTTCGATACGGTCAGAGGTTATTCAGCCAATGTAAAAGGAGAGAGAAAACAGAAGTTGTGGCCATTGCTGCTACCCCGCACAGGCTTCGGATTCTTTACCACTGTAGAATAGCACATGCTTGAAGCTATCCTTTTTATGGTAGGTTTGAGCATTGTGTCTTGTCAGAAACATCATATTTGGGAGGAAGGACAGTGTTGACCAGAGTAATATAAAATAGACACCTCCATGATTACTGGAGCACCCAGTAATTTACATCCCATCTGTAAATAGCCCATCCAACCAACTACCTACCTCATCCCCATATTCGTTTTTGTTTTTCTGCTCTTTATCTGCTCTACATCCTTATCTGCACATCTATCACTCCAGTGTTAATTGCTAAACTGTAATTACTTCGCCACTATTGGCCTATATATTGCCTTACCTCCTTACTTCATTTGCACACACTGTATGCAGATTTCTCTATTGTGTTATTGACTGTAGGTTTGTGTTGTTGATTTGGTCGCACTGCTTTACTTTTAATTTGGCCAGGTCGCAGTTGTAAATGAGAACTCATTCTCAACTGGCCATACCTGGTGAAATAAAGCTGAAATAAAACATCTATTAAAAAAAGGCTCCAACATCCAGTCTTCTGGAAATCCATTCCTCTTGTCGCTTCAACCAGATTTAAACCAGGAGACGTTGTGACGTTTCTGGCCAGATTCTGCCTGATTGACAGGAACCTTCCCGTCAACCTTCTGTCACCTCCTGCCACCGAACAGATTGAGTCAGGGACCCTCAACCAGATTATTCCCAAACTGTTTCTGCTTTCTTAATGTTAATCAACAAAATGTGGAGAAAGGCCTACTTTATGATTACAACATTTTTTATAATTTAACAAAAAGTAGGAATAGTGTTATTTCACAAACATAAAAAGCTGCATGTGTCCTTTAATCAAATCAAATCACATTTTATTAGTCACATCCCCCGATTACAACACTGCCCTACCAAGCAAAAAGGCAGTAACTGCTCATTTACATTAAATACATGCTTAATCATGTGGACAAGTATCCTGCCTCTATTGTATTGTGTTTTGGATCAAATGGGGGTCATGTTGGCAGTACCTACATAAAGTTACTGTGAAACCAAGGTAAATAAAAGCCATTTTTCTCAGTTTCACGCTAAGAGCCGTTACTGCCTTTTTGCTTGGAAGGGCAGAACAGGTGAAATGCTTACTTACAAGCCCCTAACCAACAACACAGTTTAAAAAATATCAATAGGAATAACAAATAACAAAAGTAACAAGTAGCTAAAGAGCAGCAGTAAAATAACAATAGTGAGAATATATACAGGAGGTACCGGTACAGAGTCAATGTGCGGGGGCACCGGTTAGGTAGAGTTACTAAAGTTACTATGCATAGATAATAACAGAGAGTAGCAGCGGAGTAAATGAGGGGGGACAATGCAAATAGTCTGGGTAACCATTTGATTAGATGTTCAGGAGTCTTAAGGCTTGGAGGTAGAACTGTTTAGAAGCCTCTTGGACCTAGACTTGGCGCTCCGGTACCGCTTGCCATGTGGTAGCAGAGAGAACAGTCTTTGACTAGGGTGGCTGGAGTCTTTGACAATATTTAGGGCCTTCCTCTGACACCACCTGGTATAGAAGACCTGGATGGCAGGAAGCTTGGCCCCAGTGAATGTACTGGGCCGTACACACTACCCTCTGTAGTGCCTTGCGGTCGGAGGCCACAGTGATGCAACCAGTCAGCTGTAGAACCTTTTGAGTATCTGAGGACCCATGGCAAATCTTTTCAGTCTCCTGAGGGGGAATACGTTTTGTTATGCCCTCTTCATGACTGTCTTGGTGTGCTTAGACCATGTTTGTTTGTTGGTGATGTGGACACCAAGGAACTTGAAGCTCTCAATCTGCTCCACTACAGCCCCGTCGATGAGAATGGGGGCGTGCTCGATCCTCCTTTTCTTGTAGTCCACAATCATCTCCTTTGTCTTGATCACGTTGAGGGAGAGGTTGTTGTCCTGGCACCACACGGCCGGCCATGTCTCTGACCTCCTCCCTATAGGCTGTCTCGTTGTTGATGGTGACCACTGTTGTGTCATCATCAAACTTAATGATGGTGTAGGAGTTGTGCCTGGCCGTGCAGTCATGATTGAACAGGGAGTATTGGAGGGGACTGAGCACGCACCCCCGAGGGGCCCCTTTGTTGAGGATCAGCGTGGTGGATGTGTTGTTACCTACCCTTACCACCTGAGGGCAGCCTGCCAGGAATTCTAGGATCCAGTTGCAGATGGAGATGTTTAGTCCCAGGGTCCTTAGCATATTGATGAGCTTTGAGGGCACTATGGTGTTGAACGCTGAGCTGTATTCAATGAACAGCATTCTTACATAGGTGTTCCTTTAGTCCAGGTGGGAAAGGGCAGTGTGGAGTGCAATAGAGATTGCATCATCTGTGGATCTGTTATGGCTGTATGCAAATTGGAGTGGGTCTAGGGTTTCTGGGATAATGGTGTTGATGTGAGCCATGACCAGCTATTCAAAGCACTTCATGGCTACGGACACGAGTGCTACGGGTCGGTAGTCCTTCAGGCAGGTTACCTTAGTGTTCAAATCAATTATTTGATTAAAATAGCTTTTGCCTTATTGTTGAATTAATCCATGGCTGTCTCATCCAATGCACTGTGGAAACTGACAGAGTGAAATGGGTGGAATCTGTGTGTGAGTAAAATGAAAATGAAAGCCTCTGAGTGTGCATTAGGCCTCTCACAGTAAGCAGGGCTGCATTCACAAAGGCAGCACAATTCAGATATTTTCTCCACTAATTGGTATTTTGACCAATCACATCAGATCTGTTCAAATCAGATATTTTCCAGAGCTCATCTGATTGGTCAAATGACCAATTGGTGAAAAAAAATCAGAATTGGGCTGCCTGTCTGAACCTACCCAGAGATATATTTTATTGGTGGAGAGCAGTATAAAATGCTACAGAGACTGTCTGTCTCTCAGAGAGAGAGACTGAGAGACAGACAGAGAGAGAGACTGAGAGACAGACAGAGCAAGAGAGAGAGAGAGAGAGAGAGAGAGAGAGGGAAAGAAAGAGAGAGACAGAGAGAGTGGGAAAGAAAGAGAGAGAGAGAGACAGACAGAGAGAGACAGAGAGAGAGCATTCAGAGCATTCACAGTCAGCCCACTGACATCCCTATCAGATCACAGCATAATCACAGTCTACTTGAACAGAGCAATACTCAATCATGAGGCATCAAAGCCGAAGGAACTGAATAATACTAAGAAATGCTATAGATGGAAGGAAAGTCCCGTGGAAACCTACCAAAAAACAATTAGGCAACAACAAATTCAATCCCTTTTTTGACAACTTCCTCGTCAAAACGTTTCACAAATGGTTTGATGAAGAATTCAAAAACCTACGAAAGAAATTGAGAAACCTATCCAACCAAAAATATAGAGACACAGAAAACCTGAGCCTACGCATTCACTATGGTGAATCACTAAAACAACACATAAATATACACCGGAAAAAGAAGGAACAGCATGTCAGAAATCAGATCAATGCAATTGAAGAATCCATAGAATCTTACCACTTCATGGAAAATTGGAAAACACTAAACAAAGAACACGAGGAGTTAACTATCCTAAACGGAGACGACTCCCAGAACCCACTGGATTCTCCAATTACATTGAATGAACTACAGGACAAAATACAAACCCTCCAACCCAAAAAGGCCTGTGGTGTTGATGGTATCCTCAATGAAATGATCAAATATATATTCCACAAATTCCAATTTACTATAAATCAAATGAAATGTATTTTTAACATACATATGGTTAGCAGATGTTAATGCGAGTGTAGCGAAATTCTTGTGCTTCTAGTTCCGAACATGCAGTAATATCTAACAAGTAATATAACCTAACAATTTCACAACAACTACCTTAAACACACAAGTGTAAAGGAATGAATACGAATATGTACATAAAAATATATGAATGAGTGATGCCCGAACGGCATAGGCAAGATGCAGTAGATGGTATAGAGTACAGTATATACATATGAGATGAGTTATGTAGGGTATGAAAACATTAAATAAAGTGGCATTGTTTAAAGTGGCTAGTGATACATTACATCAAGATGGCAAGATGCAGTATATGGTATAGAGTACAGTATATACATATGAGATGAGTAATGTAGGGTATGAGAACATTATATTAAGTGGCATTGTTTAAAGTGGCTAGTGATACATTTAATTACATCAAGATGGCAAGATGCAGTAGATGGTATAGCGTACAGTATATACATATGAGATGAGCAATGTGGGGTATGAAAACATTATATAAAGTGGCTAGTGATAAACTGATTACATATATTTTTCCATTATTAAAGTGGCTGGAGTTGAGTCAGTATGTTGGCAGCAGCCACTCAATGTTAGTGATGGCTGTTTAACAGTCTGATGGCCTTGAGATAGAAGCTGTTTTTCAGTCTCTCAGTCCCCGCTTTGATGCACCTGTACTGACCTCGCCTTCTGGATGATAGCGGGGTGAACAGGCAGTGGCTCAGGTGGTTGTTGTCCTTGATGATCTTTTTGGCCTTCCTGTGACATCGGGTGGCGTAGGTGTCCTGAAGGGCAGGTAGATTGCACCCGGTGATGCGTTGTGCAGACCTCACTACCCTCTGGAGAGCCTTACGGTTATGGGCGGAGCAGTTGCTGTACCAGGCAGTGATACAGCCCGACAGGATGCTCTCGATTGTGCATCTGTAAAAGTTTGTGTGTGTTTTTGGTGACAAGCCGAACTTAAACTCTTTAACATCATCCTTAGCTCTGGCATCTTCCCCAATATTTGGAACTAAGGACTGATCACTCCAATCAACAAAAGTGGAGAAAAATTTGATCTCAAGAACTACCGTTTAATATGCGTCAACAGCAACCTTGGGAAAATCCTTTGCATTATCATTAATAGCACGTGTACATTTATTTTCTTAGTGAAAACAATGTACTGAGCAAATTTCAAATTGGCTTTTTACCAAATTACCGTACGACAGACCACGTATTAACCCTGCACACCCTAATTGACAAACAAACAAAAACAAAGGCAAAATCTTCTCATGCTTTGTTGATTTCAAAGAAGCTTTTGACTCAATTTGCCATGAGGGTCTGCTATACAAATTGATGGAAAGTGGTGTGGGGAAAAAACAACACTATAAAATCAATGTACACAAACAGACAGTCTGCAGCACCCGGCCTCACTCTACTAGAATCTGAAGTCAAATGTCTACTGTTTGCTGATGACCTGGTGATTTTTTTTATTTGATTTTTTATTTATTTCACCTTTATCTAACCAGGTTGGCCAGTTGAGAACAAGTTCTCATTTACAACTGCGACCTGGCCAAGTTAAAGCAAAGCTGTGCGACACAAACAACAACACAGTTACACATGGAATAAACAATAACACAATAACACAATTCTATTGTCAATAACACAATAGAAAAATCTATATACAGTGTGTGCAAATGGAGTAAGGAGGTAAGGCAATAAATAGGCCAATAGTAGCGAAGTAATTACAATTAAGCAAATTAACACTGGAGTGATAGATGTGCAGATGATGATGTGCGAGTAGAAATAAAATAATGGTGTGCAAAAGAGCAAAAATAAGTAAATGAAAACAACATGGGGATGAGGTAGGAACTTGGAGGGGCTATTTACAGATGGGCTATGTACAGCTGCAGCAATCGGTAAGCTGCTCAGATAGCCGATGCTAAAGGTTAGTGAGGGAGATATAAGTCTCCAACTTCAGCGATTTTTGCAATTCGTTCCAGTCATTGGCAGCAGAGAACTGGAAGAAAAGGCGGCCAAAGGATTGTGTTGGCTTTGTGGATGACCAATGAGATATACCTGCATGAGCGCATGCTACGGGTGGGTGTTGTTATGGTGACCAGTGAGTTGAGATAAGGCAGGGCTTTATCTAGAAGAGACTTATAGATGACCTGGAGCCAGTGGGTCTAGCGACAAATGGTAGCGAGGGCCAGCCGACGAGAGCATATGTCGCAGTGGTGGGTAGTATATGGGGCTTTGGTGACGAAACGGATGTCATTGTGATAGACTGCATTCAGTTTGCTGAGTGGAGTGTTGGAGGCTATTTTGTAAATGACATCACTGAAGTCAAGGATCGGTAGGATAGTCAGTTTTCCGAGGGTATGTTTGGCAGCGTAAGTGAATGAGGCTTTGTTGCGAAATAGGAAGACGATTCTATTAGATTGGATTGGAGATGCTTAATATGTCTGGAAGGAGAGTTTACTGTCTAGCCAGACACCTAGGTATTTGTAGTTGTCCACATATTCTAAGTCAGAACTGTCCAGAGTAGCGATGCTAGTCGGGCGGGAGGGCGCAGGCAACAATCGGTTGAAGAGCATGCATTTAGTTTTACAAGCGTTTAAGAGCAGCTGGAGGCCACAGAAGGAGTGTTGTATGGCATTGAAGCTCGTTTGTAGGTTTGTTAACACAGTGTCCAAAGAGGGGCCAGATGTTTACAGAATGGTGTCGTCTGCATAGAGGTGGATCAAGGAATCACCAGCAGCAAGAGTGGCATAACTGATATATACAGAGAAAAGAGTTGGCCCGAGAATTCTGTCCCCAACCAAGGAGTGCCAACAGCAGAACCTAGATATGCCTTGACAGTAAATCTCAGTCAGACAAAAATAATGGTGTTCCACAAATACAAATTCCATCTAGACACTGTTGCCCTAGAGCACACAAAAAACAATACATACCGTGGCCTAAACATCAGCGCCACAGGTAACTTCCTCAAAGCTGCGAACGATCTGAAGGGCCTTCTATGCCATCAAAAGAAAAATAAAATTTGACATACCAATTAGGATCTGGCAAAAAATACTTGAATCAGTTATAGAACCCATTGCCCTTTATGTCTGTGAGGTTTGGGGTCCACTCACCAACCAACAATGAACAAAATGGTGAAAAAAATAATAATTGAGACTGCATGCAGAATTCTGCAAAAAAAGATCCTCTGTGTACAACGTTAAACACCAAATAATGCAAGCAGAGCAGAATTAGGCCGATACCCGCCAATTATCAAAATCCGATAAAGAGCCATTCAATTCTACAACCACCTAAAAGGAAGTGATTCCCAAACCTTCCATAACAAAGCCATCACCCACAGGGAGATGAACCTGGAGAAGAGTTCCCTAAGTAAGCTGGTCTTGGGGTTCTGTTCACAAACACAAACAGACCCCACAGAGCCCCAGGACAGCAGCACAATTTGGCCCTAAACATAGAGTACACAGTGGCAGAATACCAGAGCACTGTGACTGACCCTAACTTAAGGAAAGCTTTGACTATGTACAGACTCAGTGAGCATAGCCTTGCTATTGCGAAAGGCTGCCAATGGCAGACCTGGTTGTCAAGACAAGACAGGCTATATGCACACTGCCCACAAAATAAGGTGAATACTGAGCTGCACTTCCTAACCTCCTGCCAAATGTATGACCATATTAGAGAGACATATTTTCCTCAGATTACACAGACCCACAAAGAATTCGAAAACAAACCCAATTTTGATAAACTCCCATATCTACTGGGTGAAATACCACAGTGTGCCATCACAGCAGCAAGACTTGTGACATGTTGCCACAAGAAAAGGGCAACCAGTGCAGAACATTGTAAATACAACCCATATTTATGTTTATTTCTTTTCCTTTTTGTACTACTTGCACATAATATGACCTTCGAAATGTCTTTACACTCACAATAGTTCCAAAAGAATAATGTTTATTGTACATTGTTGCTGCTTATTTCACTTGTGTTTCTGATCTACTTCACTTGCTTTAGCAAGGTTAACATATGTCTCCCATGCCAATAAAGCCCTTAAATTGAAATTGAATTGAATTGAGAGAGAGACAGAGAGGGAGAAAAAGAGAGGGAGAGAGACAGAGAGAGAGAAAGAGAGAGAAAAAGAAGGAGAGACAGAAAGAGAAAGTAATAAAGAAAGAAAGAGAGAGGGGGGGAACTGCCATGTGTATAATTATCATTATTTCTTGCCCATAGTTTTGTATACCTGTATACCAGCAGCTCTCTCACCTGTATACTAGCAGCTCTCTCACCTGTATATTAGCAGCTCTCTCACCTGTATATTAGCAGTTCTCTCACCTGTATACCAGCAGCTCTCTCAACTTTATATTAGCAGCTCTCTCACCTGTATACCAGCAGCTCTCTCACCTGTATATTTTCAGCTCTCTCACCTGCATACTAGAAGCTCTCTCACCTGTATACCAGCAGCTCTCTCACCTGTATATTAGCAGCTGTCTCACCTGTATACTAGCAGCTCTCTCACCTGTATATTAGCAGCTCTCTCACCTGTATATTAGCAGCTGTCTCACCTGTATACTAGCAGCTCTCTCACCTGTATATTAGCAGCTCTCTCACCTGTATATTAGCAGCTCTCTCACCTGTATACTAGCAGCTTTCTCACCTGTATACTATCAGCTCTCTCATCTGTATATTAGCAGCTCTCTCACCTGTATACTAGCAGCTCTCTCACCTGTATATTTTCATCTCTCTCACCTGCATACCAGAAGCTCTCTCACCTGTATACTAGCAGCTCTCTCACCTGTATACTAGCAGCTCTCTCACCTGTATACTAGCAGCTCTCTCACCTGTATATTAGCAGCTCTCTCACCTGTATACTAGCAGCTCTCTCACCTGTATACTAGCAGCTCTCTCACCTGTATATTTGCAGCTCTCTCACCTGTATACTAGCAGCTCTCTCACCTGTATACTAGCAGCTCTCTCACCTGTATATTAGCAGCTCTCTCACCTGTATATTTTCAGCTCTCTCACCTGCATACCAGAAGCTCTCTCACCTGTATACTAGCAGCTCTCTCACCTGTATATTAGCAGCTCTCTCACCTGTATACTAGCAGCTTTCTCACCTGTATACTATCAGCTCTCTCATCTGTATATTAGCAGCTCTCTCACCTGTATACTAGCAGCTCTCTCACCTGTATATTTTCATCTCTCTCACCTGCATACCAGAAGCTCTCTCACCTGTATACTAGCAGCTCTCTCACCTGTATACTAGCAGCTCTCTCACCTGTATACTAGCAGCTCTCTCACCTGTATATTAGCAGCTCTCTCACCTGTATACTAGCAGCTCTCTCACCTGTATACTAGCAGCTCTCTCACCTGTATATTTGCAGCTCTCTCACCTGTATACTAGCAGCTCTCTCACCTGTATACTAGCAGCTCTCTCACCTGTATATTAGCAGCTCTCTCACCTGTATATTTTCAGCTCTCTCACCTGTATACTAGCAGCTCTCTCACCTGTATACTAGCAGCTCTCTCACCTGTATATTAGCAGCTCTCTCACCTGTATACTAGCAGCTTTCTCACCTGTATACTATCAGCTCTCTCATCTGTATATTAGCAGCTCTCTCACCGGTTTACTAGCAGCTCTCTCACCTGTATATTTTCAGCTCTCTCACCTGCATACCAGAAGCTCTCTCACCTGTATACTAGCAGCTCTCTCACCTGTATATTAGCAGCTCTCTCACCTGTATATTAGCAGCTCTCTCACCTGTATACTAGCAGCTCTCTCACCTGTATACTAGCAGCTCTCTCACCTGTATACTAGCAGCTCTCTCACCTGTATATTAGCAGCTCTCTCACCTGTATACTAGCAGCTCTCTCACCTGTATACTAGCAGCTCTCTCACCTGTATATTAGCAGCTCTCTCACCTGTATACTAGCAGCTCTCTCACCTGTATACTAGCAGCTCTCTCACCTGTATATTAGCAGCTCTCTCACCTGTATATTTTCAGCTCTCTCACCTGCATACCAGAAGCTCTCTCACCTGTATACTAGCAGCTCTCTCACCTGTATATTACCAGCTCTCTCACCTGTATACTAGCAGCTTTCTCACCTGTATACTATCAGCTCTCTCATCTGTATATTAGCAGCTCTCTCACCGGTTTACTAGCAGCTCTCTCACCTGTATATTTTCAGCTCTCTCACCTGCATACCAGAAGCTCTCTCACCTGTATACTAGCAGCTCTCTCACCTGTATATTAGCAGCTCTCTCACCGGTTTACTAGCAGCTCTCTCACCTGTATATTTTCAGCTCTCTCACCTGCATACCAGAAGCTCTCTCACCTGTATACTAGCAGCTCTCTCACCTGTATACTAGCAGCTCTCTCACCTGTATATTAGCAGCTCTCTCACCTGTATACTAGCAGCTCTCTCACCTGTATACTAGCAGCTCTCTCACCTGTATACTAGCAGCTCTCTCACCTGTATACTAGCAGCTCTCTCACCTGTATATTAGCAGCTCTCTCACCTGTATATTAGCAGCTCTCTCACCTGTATACTAGCAGCTCTCTCACCTGTATACTAGCAGCTCTCTCACCGGTTTACTAGCAGCTCTCTCACCTGTATACTAGCAGCTCTCTCACCGGTTTACTAGCAGCTCTCTCACCTGTATATTAGCAGCTCTCTCACCTGTATATTAGCAGCTCTCTCACCTGTATACTAGCAGCTCTCTCACCTGTATACTAGCAGCTCTCTCACCGGTTTACTAGCAGCTCTCTCACCTGTATACTAGCAGCTCTCTCACCGGTTTACTAGCAGCTCTCTCACCGGTTTACTAGCAGCTCTCTCACCTGTTTATTAGCCACTCTCTCACCTGTATATTAGCAGCTCTCACCTGTATTTTAGCAGCTCTCTCACCTTTATATTTGCAGCTCCCTTCACATTACATCATTGGATGAACCTATTTCACACTCAATATATCTTCCTCCCCAGCGCAGCATCTGCTGTATTTTTCTGTACTCATGTCATTGAGCATGTGTCTTTGAAGAAGTGAGATATTTTGTGGGAAGTGATAATTATAATAGATAAGAGACAAATAGTCCTCCAAATCTGGCTCTGTGGCAGCTGTCAGATATGTGTCATATACGGTACATGTCCAAGAGGAAGATTTTTATAGCTTCATCACATCTAATGGGGAGGCATGGGACACGGTTACACAAATGTACTTTCTCCTGAATACTGCTATTTCCGACTGCTATTCCTTTATAGGTATTATAGGATTGTGTGTGACAGAGAGAAAGATGGGCTACATTATACCTCCACTATACTGGGACTATTCTCTGAGAGACAGAGAGACAGAGAGACAGAGAAACAGAGAGACAGAGACACAGAGACACAGAGACAGAGAGACAGAGAGACAGAGAGACAGAGAGACAGAGACAGAGAGACAGAGAGACAGAGAGACAGAGAGACAGAGAGACAGAGACAGAGAGACAGAGAGACAGAGAGACAGAGACAGAGAGACAGAGAGACAGAGAGACAGAGAGACAGAGAGACAGAGACAGAGAGACAGAGAGACAGAGACAGAGAGACAGAGAGACAGAGAGACAGAGAGACAGAGAGACAGAGAGACAGAGAGACAGAGAGACAGAGACAGAGAGACAGAGACACAGAGACAGAGAGACAGAGAGACAGAGAGACAGAGACAGAGAGACAGAGAGACAGAGAGACAGAGAGACAGAGAGACAGAGAGACAGAGAGACAGAGAGACAGAGACACAGAGAGACAGAGAGACAGAGAGACAGAGAGACAGAGAGACAGAGAGACAGAGAGACAGAGAGAGACAGAGAGACAGAGAGAGACAGAGACAGAGACAGAGACAGAGAGAGACAGAGACAGAATAAATGTAAGCAATGGACTTGACCAAAGGTGTGAAAGACAAAAAAGCAGTTCACAAGAGAAAACCTGAAAGATATGAATGTATGAAATGATAGGGAGGAAATACAGAGAAAACTGGAGGCAACTCACTCCATTTAAAAGAAATGTGAGGGAGGGGGAAGTACTCTACTCACCTCAGAGATTGAAAGGGTAAAATGAAGAGGAAGAGATTGTGGGTTGTTCATTGTACACAATACAGCCCCACAGCACATCATGTCAATAAAAGCTTTGAAATTGAATTGCAATGAGAGAGAGGGACAAACAGAAAGAGAGAGAGAGAGCAGTGAAAGTCAACTCACTGTGCTTTCACCTGAAACAGTGCAGAGGACAGATTGGAAGAAGTTAAATTAGAAGCTGAGGGGAGCACTTGCCGTGCTTTCTATGGAGACTGGAGCTGTAGTGATTTTCCTTTAAAGGCCCAGTGCAGTGAAAAACGTGATTTCTTATTTTTATTTATATATTTCCACAATATGAGGGTGAAATTGTGAAATAATACTGTGGAAATGTGAGAATGATGATAATGCATTTTGAAAAGTCTGCCTGTAATTTCTACCTGTTTTGGTGAGATGGAGTTTTGGCCTTCCATGGTGACATCCCCAGGCTGTAAATGAGTTAATTGACCAATAAGAAAGAGAGTTCCAAACCTCTCTGCCAGTAACAGCTAACTTTCAGTGTTACCCTCCCCACTCCCAGACAGATAGACAACTCCCAGACAGTCCCAGACAACTAAATTCTTACTTGAGAAATGTCCCTTTACTAAGAAGATATTTCTGTTTCTTTTTGACCATTTTAATTGAAAACAATCACAGTAAGGTACTTCATAGTTACCCAGGATTGATTAGATATAACATGTCTGCATTGGACCTTTTAAGGGGTGCAGACATAGTCATGGCTTCTTGATGTTCCTGGCCAAAAGGAAATCAGAGCAATCTAATCAAATGCTTGAATCTGGCCTTTGTGTGTGTGAGGCTTTTACGGCTATTTTCTATGGTACAAGCAGAGCGGTCAGAAAATGTGTGGCGAGACAGATCTGCTTGTACTAATAGTGGACTTTCATAGCAGCAGCAACAACAACCAGGCCAGTAACTTCTCAGCGCCAGTACCGACCGGGCCAGTAACTTCTCAGCAGCAGTACCGACCAGGCCAGTAACTTCTCAGCAGCAGTACCGACCGGGCCAGTAACTTCTCAGCAGCAACGCCGACCGGTCCAAGAACACACAGAAAAGATGATTGTGTGAGGAATACGATTGCCCGTTCATTCAAGCACCACTACGCTGCCACGAGTCACAGCTTCTTGAGCACTCGAGCAGTACAGAAGTTACCTACTGTTTGTCCACTAAGCACATGCGAGCTGTCCCTCGCAAAAAGAAAGGCCTATCATACTCGCTGAGCTTATTTATTTTAGGGAAAGTGATATACAAAAGGAAACCTTCAATAGTGCACATACGTAATAGCAATATGCTGGCTACTGCTGATAGTCTGCAAAAAGAAAGCTAAAAAACTGACATTAGCATTTCTCTTGGCTAACGTCTTGTGTCAGGCAAATATCTCTTTTGGAACGCAATTGTCTTAAAGGGGCAGAATTTTATTTTGAGATGTAAATAAAATCTTCTCAAAATGGCATACTTTAGAAACAAAAATGTATGCAATTAATACAATGCAATTCTAAAGAATAGAGTAATGACATACATTTCAAAATTATATTACACCGCTTTTTAATTCATATCACAATAACCAAATGTAACCTATTAATAGCTGAATATAGAGAGAAAACATGCCAAACTATAGGCCCTGCATTACCCCAATACATTTAAGAACTACACCATGTTCGGGCCAGTTGAAATTCTGTTCAGGCTGGTAGATTTTGGAATAAATATATACAACATTTACGTTGGACCCTGTCATAGCCTACGAATAAGACCCAGGTTTTTACCTGACTAGCTTATGAGATCAGGAAAAACTCCAGGCCCCAAAAGACACATAAACATTTTTCCACACCACTTTTAAACCTGTGGTGCCAACTCTGGGTACAAGACACAATGTACCATTTTATTGCACATCCAAGAAGTGTAGGAAAAAAACGCTAGTCAATTTAGCACAAGAGACAAATTACAGATACATTGTGGCCATCAAATAAAATAAAATGTTCAATCTTGCATGGTGTTTATTAAAAAGACTACTGAAAGACGGGGCTCCTGTCTACAACAGAATCCTGATGTCTTGTATCAATATTTTAAGTGTCTTGTTTCTGGTGTGATGGGAACATGTAAAAACAGACACACCTTGTAGCTCAGCAAGGTCCCTAAAACATCCACCACAAACAGGCATGACATCATCCATCGTGACTAAGGACATCAGCCAGACGGAGGAAGTGGAGTGCGTCTGGGAAAATTAATTTTTGCCGTCCTCCTGTCTCCCCCGTGGGCAGGTGAGCTGCGAGCAGGAGGAGACTCATGTTAGCTCCACTCCGTCACTTTAGAGAACATGTGCTCCAATTAGAAAACCCATTAATTTCAATCCAGGTCCAATCTTGCCACAAATCTATTGGTGTGAGTTGTATGAGGGCTGACTTTGTTAATTTTGTGCATGGGCAAACTGGAGTAATGGAGGGCTTTGATAACAGCCACCACCACTAGTGTTTCACTGTGCATGGTTATTTGACTAGCATGGGAAACATGTGGCTGTAATTCTTCTACTGCTACTACTACTGCTACTACTACTACTGCTACTACTACTATTACTACTACTACTACTAATACTAATACTACTACTAGTACTTATGCTGCTGCTGCTAATGCTACTGCTACTACTACTACTAATATTGCTGCTGCTAATATTACGACTACTACTACTACTACTACTACTGCTGCTAACACTACTACTACTACTATTACTGTTACTATTACTGATTCTGCTACTACTAACACTGCTATTGCTACTGCTACTATTACTGCTACTGCTACTGCTTCTATTACTGCTACTGCTACTACTAACACTGCTATTACTACTGCTACTATTACTGCTACCGCTGCTACTACTAAAACTACTACTACTACTACTGCTACTACTACTGCTACTGCTACCATTACTGCTAATCCTACTGCTACAACTACTGCTACAACTACTGCTACAACTACTGCTACTACTACTGCTACTACTACTGCTAGTAATGCTATAGTCTACGGTCAATCACGGATTACAAAAAGAAAACCAGCTCAGTCGCAGACATTGACGTCTTGCTCGCTTTGAGGACAGAACAGTGCCACTGACACTGCCCACTACCAAAGCCTGCTGGCTTTCCTTCTCCGTGGCCGACCTGAGTATAACATTTAAACGTGTTAACCCACGCAAGGCTGCCGGCCCAGAAGGCATCCCTGGTCGTGTCCTCAGAGCATATGCAGATCAGATGGCTGGTGTGTTTACGGAGATATTAAATCAATCCATATCCTTCTGTTGTCCCCACATGCTAGACGATTCAACGTCTCAATAAAATATGTCACCCCTACCCCACTCTCCAGTCCCTAAATCAACTGAGTAAAACAAGCCACCGTTTTTCAGGTTTTATTTTCCTCACCACCCGTTCAAAAGTTCCTCTTCTCAAGAAAACAAACTAAATGACTATCGCCCCGTTGCACTCACTTCTGTCATCATGAAGGGCTTTGAAAGACTAGTCAAGGAGCATATCACCTCCACTCTACCTGATACCCTAGACCCACTCCAATTTGCTTACCGCCCCAATAGCACTGATGATGCAATCGCCATCACACTGCACACTGCCCTATCACATCTGGACAAGAGGAATAGCTATGTAATAAAGCTGTTACTTGACTACAGTTCAGCATCTAATACCATAGTACCATCCAAAATCATCATTAAGCTCAAGACCTTGGGTCTCGAACCTGCCCTGTGTAGCTGGGTCCTGAACTTTTTGACTGGCCGCCCCCAGGTGGTGAAGGTAGGAAACAACATCTCCAACCCACTGATCCTCAAGACTAGGGCCCCACAAGGGTGCGTTCTCAGCCATCTCCTGTACTCCCTGTTCACCTATGACTGTGTGGCCATGCACTCTTCCAACTCAATCATCAAATTTGCAGACGACACTACAGTGGTATGCTTGATAACCAACAACGACATGACGGACTACAGGGGTAGGTGGAAAGTTTTACGGACAAACTGAAATTGTTCACCCACACAGACAGTGTGGTGAAGAAGGTGCAACAGCGCCTCTTCAACCTCAGGAGGCTGAAGAAATTTGGATTGTCACCTAAAACACTCACAAACCTTTACAGATGCACAATCGAGAGCATCCTGTCAGGCTGGATGGTACGGCAACTGCACTGCCCTCAACCGCAAGGCTCTCCAGAGGGTGGTACGGTCTTCACAACGCATCACCGGAAGCAAACTACCTGCCCTCCAGGACACCTATACCACCCGATGTCACAGGAAGGCCAAAAAGATAATTAAGGACAACAACCACCAGAGCGACAGCCTTTTCACTCCGCTATCATCCAGAAGGCGAGGTCAGTACAGGTGCATCAAAGCGGGGACCGGGAGACTGAAAAACAGCTTCTATCTCAAGGCCATCAGACTGTTAAACAGACATCACTAACATACAGAGGTTGCTGTCAACATAGACATCTTTGGCCACTTTAATACATGGACTCAATAAAGGTATCACTAGTCACCACTTTAATCATTTTTACATAATAGTGTTTACATATCCTACGTTACTCATCTCATATGTATATACTGTTCTATACCATCTATTGCATCTTGCCTATGCCTATCATTAGTCACTTTAAAGAACTCCACTTTAATAATGTTTACATATCCTTCATCACTCATCTCATATGTAAATACTGCTCTATACCATCTACTGCATCTTGCCTATACCACACAGCCATCGCTCATCCATAAATGTATATGTACATATTCGTATTCATCCTTTGCATTTGTGTGTATAAGGTAGTTGTTGTGAATTTGTTAGATTACTTGTTAGATATTACTAGATTGTCGGAACTAGAAGCACAAGCATTTCGCTACACTCGCATTAACATCTGTTAACCGTGTGTATGTGACCAATAAATTTGATTTGATACTACTGCTATTATGTCTATGTCTACTGCTACTGCTACTACTACTACTACTACTACTGCCACTGCTACTATTACTGCTACTACTATTGCTACTGCTGTATTGTTAGCCCTGTGTGATTGATTGGTTTAAGTGATAAGACATTCCTACATCATCAGTGGGTTGTTCTGTATAACTGTTCCTATGTCTCATTTCAGCTTGTCATCATCAGTCTTCTGTTGTTAACAGATGAGCTAGACTGTGACAAACAACACAATACCGTGGAAAATTATGAAGGCTGTCAACATGCCATTTCCTTCCAAATGATACAATCATTTCATATTATAGTGTTACTGCCAACACTGACTGTAATATGGAAAACGTCATGCATGATATGCATCTGCTCAATGCTTTTGTAACCTTTAATTGTAGAGTACTGTTTATAAAGACCATTACAAAAGGGCAATTATTTTTCAGGAAATGTAAACACAGAAACTCCCAGGCCCTGTTCAGAAACAACCTGTAGCCTGTAAACCAGTGTTTCCCAAACTCGGTCCTTGGGACCCCAAGTGGTGCACGTTTTGGTTTTTGCCACAACACTGATTAGTTGATTATTAGAATCAGCTGTGTAGTGCTAGGGGGAAAATATGCACAAATTGGGGTCCAGAGGACCGAGTTTGGATAAACCCTGCTCTAAACACAAATCTGAGAGATTTTGATTTGATAGGCTAGGTGGGATTTTTTTTTACAATATTGCCTACCTGTCCAATCCCCTCAGAGATCCACAAGTGTCTATAGGGCATTGGGTAATAGGGGTTGTTTCTGGACACAACCTCTCTCACATTCAAACACACAGTCAGTGATTGTCTTGTTCATCTATCTTGTTCCTTTATGTTATAGTTATTTTCTATCAGTATGCAGTCTAGCATAGGAGCAGTATTGTCCTCCAACCTTTATAAATCATTTTTGTTCCCTCAAAGCTCACATGGCAGAGAAACAGAGGAGACATCAGAGTGAATCCTATCCAGTGTGGTAAAGAAAGCTGTAACTCTTGGCCCCAAGACAATATGCAACAAGTGAACATTTCAAGTTCATCCTCTGTGTCAGACTGGGCTATCATTTATGCCTTGGTGAAGATCATCGTTGTCTAGGATCAAAACAGATTCACTGACCCTTTTAACATTTGGATGGACTCCATCTCTGTTCCTATTCTCAGTGCATTTAGATGATCTGGGGGTCAGTAAATATGCACAATACTTTTCAATTGTCACTGACCATCTACAATTGGATTATTTCAGCTCATTGGCTAAAAAGTGCTATCTAAGGTAAAGGTGAATACTATGGCAGGTGAAAACAAAGTTAAATCAACACTAAAAGGTATTTAGAGGTAAAGGCTGCTTTGAGAGATAAGTAATATGGCTGTTAAAGTAACTGTCCAGTGAAAATGTTCTTTTAAAAGTTCATATTCTGTTAACTGATACCCAAAAAGGGTGGTTGACTCGTCAAAAACTCCTCTGTTTTCTCATAGAGGATGATGTCATCCTCCTGAGGAGGTTGATCTGGCCAATCAGCGAACTACTTGAACGAATATTTTTTAATGACCGGTATAGGCCCATACCATAGAGTGGTGAGGAGGAGGAGTCTACCGAGGAGTCTGGAAACGAATTGACCATTTCTTTTCTGGATTCAGGGTTCACTCAGATATTAAGCTTCGTTTACTATTGACAGTTACAGCTGATTTCGTGATTGTATATTGATTCACTCATCTTAAATATAAGCAATAACTTTCAGTCTCTGAATTGTTTAATCAAACTTTTCATCGCCAGCTCCTGATATCCGGACATAAAAACTACAATTTGTTGCCTGATTTAGCTTAGTGCGCATGGTCGCACACGCACACTAGGCTCAAGCTCATTTTCCATGGTTTTCCCAGGCTAAACTATCTGAACAATGCTAGTTTTAGTCCTCATTGGCAAACTTCATAAATACTGCGCCCTCAACTTCAAAAATCATTTTCTAGTTGTACAATCATGTAACTAAGAAATTTGCTGTAAGTTGTTTATTGTTTTATTGTTTGGTTGTATAGTCATGACTGGTTTGAGAAGTCTGTTGTAAATTGTTTATTGTTTTATTGTTTGGTTGTATAGTCATGACTGGTTTGAGAAGTCTGTTGTAAGTTGTTTATTGTTTTATTGTTTGGTTGTATAGTCATGACTGGTTTGAGAAGTCTGTTGTAAGTTGTTTATTGTTTTATTGTTTGGTTGTATAGTCATGACTGGTTTGAGAAGTCTGTTGTAAATTGTTTATTGTTTTATTGTTTGGTTGTATAGTCATGACTGGTTTGAGAAGTCTGTTGTAAATTGTTTATTGTTTTATTGTTTGGTTGTATAGTCATGACTGGTTTGAGAAGTCTGTTGTAAGTTGTTTATTGTTTTATTGTTTGGTTGTATAGTCATGACTGGTTTGAGAAGTCTGTTGTAAGTTGTTTATTGTTTTATTGTTTGGTTGTATAGTCATGACTGGTTTGAGAAATCTGTTGTAAGACCACAGAGAGGAAGGATATCATTACTACTTCATGCGGATCCAAGTTCAGTTTTGAGATCCACCCTACGTTGGCATAGGGTTAGCTGCACATTTCTGACTGGTCTTGGACTGGGCTTTGACAATGGGCAGCCTCTCCCCGCTTGGATCGATGGGATATTTAATGATATGTAAACAGCCAGAGATGTACACAGTCTTGTACCCATAACCTTTTTTAAACTGACGATCGTATTCGTTGATTAAATCAGACTTTGTTAATATAATAAGTAATCCAGGAATGTCAAGTTAACTGACATGAGAAAACTCGAGAATAGCAACTCTATAGAGCCCAATGACTACAATGAATGGCTAAATTACTTCCGGAAACGAAGGGTCGGCAGAGCTCCTCCTCCTCCTCCATAACACTATTATCTTGTTGTGGTACGCCCACACCATTCCAACACAGAAAATATGTTATTAACATACTTAATTACAAGTTTTTGTGAGTAAAACTATTTCACTCAGATTTTAATTAATTGCAGGTCATCTGGAAACACTGGACAGTTGAATATTGACAGTCTTGTCAATGTAGCAAGATGTTCTATTAGCTTGTTGAGTCCCAAGACAGCAGCTCACTAGTCCAGCAAAGAGAAGTTCCCACTCTTATTTCAGTGCTTAGCAGAAAGCAGAGAGTAGAGTAATCATCAGTGAGAGCAGTGTATTATTACCCTGGCCACTTAATTCAGCACAATCACTCCCTTTTGTTTTCTGTCATCCCCGCATTTCCCTTTTCTCTGAGATGAATGAGTGTACTGAAAGGTCTTTAGCACTTCCCATACAGTGCTCTGTCAATTTGGAAGTTAGGTATTGGCTAGTGCATCAAATTCAATGGAGCATTTTCAGCTTGAGAATCTCCTGTGAAACACACTGCTGGCCGTTGCAGGCTTGGAGGCAAGGCAACACATATTGCAATGATTTTTCTTGAAATGAATGTTTCTTTGGGGGGGATTTCTCACTAACTGAGCAACTTCTTGCGTAACGTTCTTCCGTAAGGTTCCACTCCCCAGAGTTGGAGCAGCTTAGATGACAAAAACTTTTCTTATTCCTTTCCAATGCAGGAGATAAAGTTTGGCCGGGCTGCGTTCCACACCACAGCGCCCTTTCTCTTCCCTCCCTTTGTTTTGTTTTTATGGAAGTTGGCTCCCTCAGCACTCAGGAGCTCGATCTGGCCCTCAACCTTATCTGTGAAGGGCACATTTTCCCCAGAGAAATCTCCCTCCTGCCACCTTGGGCCTCCACTTAAGAGATGGGCAACTAAAACATGTCTGCTCATTGTCTTCTTCCTGTGTGCTTGTTCCGCGTCTAATCACGAAAGCTAAGTTCTGATTCGCTCCACCAATCAGCCACTGCTGCCATCTCTGCTCCCTCTGTACCTGCCTCACTGGCGGCGCCATGGACTAAACCCTCGTTCCTTCTGTAGTCTTCTTGTCGTGAAGTCTCATTCTTTTAACACACTGCCTAATGGTATGAGACCACTTACTGCTCCAGTATGTTTGGGCACATTATTGAATATTGTGTTTTTATGGTAGTTTAAGCTAGTTTAGTTAAAAGTTAAGTTAGAAGTCAACTTTTTCTACAAGTTCCATGATTTCTTTATTTCAGTCTCTAAAATGAAGTACCATGGCCAGACGGATCGTCTTCCTCAGGCACACTAACTCTTTATACTTGACTTAGAGTTATGGCAACATTCCAATAGATAGCAACTAAGGTCGGCATTCAATCAAAGGCATGTTGTACACAAGTGCACAGCAGTTGACATTTATAGGTCATTTCCATTTCCATTTTGTGTCAACATCTGCAGCGTTTACCGTGAATGTGATCTCCGGGAAGTTCTTAGAAATTTCCTTTAAAAGGCACTTGCAATCCGCTTGGCTAAAAGGCGCCTCTAATTGAATTCAGCCTAAGACTGAACCTTCTCCCTAAGTTATGTCAGCTATGGTACTGTATTGGCCAATCAGATTTCAGTGCAAACCAAATTCTTGTTTAGTTTTTTTCCTAATTATGCTGGAGGCTGCTGGATATGTAAAACCTTATTGGAGTTGCGCTTGAGCGATTTCTCTTAATTATTAGAATAATCAGATTTAAGAAAGGAGAACATACATTCATTTGATAAGTGCTATCCTTTCCTCTCCCGGGATTCCTCTCTCACTCACTCCGTTTCTCTGTTTCTCCAAACTCCCTTACCCTCCTCAGTGTTGGGTCTGGGCTGAATGATCGGGGACGGGGAAGCTAGAGGTATTAAGGGAGATCGATATCTGGCAGGCAACCAGAGAGCGCTGGCCATAATCTCCATCAGCCATGTAGGAAAGTACATTACTACCACTACAAAGCCTATTAACAGAACCGCAGGTCATGCATTACAGAATGGATATTGGTTTTATTACACCTATTCAAAAAGACAAAAAGGACCAACATAAATTACGCAACCACTTCAGCTAGCTTCCAGATACCTATTGAAAATATTGCATTGTTTTTGTCTAATTGGATTTGTGGTTTTAAAAAGGCATTGTTCAGTAATTCTATGAATGAGTGCCCTGTCTAGAGTTCTTTAATGTATTGCCACTCTGTGTTCTAAGTGGGATAGGGCCAATGATCCTTGAGACCCGTTTATCGGATATTGTAATAGTTTTTGAGTGATTCAATAATGTGATGTTGTTGTGACCATATCTGTGTACCACATCTCTCAGTCTCTAGATCTAGATGACCAATGAGCTGTCACTGTCACATTGGGCTCCATGTACTTGATCTAGTCCCCCGTTAATACCAGTTCGCACAGATTTACTCTCACGCCCCTAAATCTTGGCCACAGCGTGGTCAAATGTAAGGGTGACATTACCACCCCAGGGAGAGCAACAGTGCTCACTCAGTGAATGTCTACAGGGGATTTTAAACCCTGGAGGGGTTTTTTGTTGGGTCGAGGAGGTGGTGCATTACCAGCTGTAAATAGTGGCGATTTCACTGCGGCCTCTGACAAATGGAGACTCCTGGATGCGACCTGGTGGAGATTTCTCCGGGCGTTGCTGATCTCATCCCCTAATGCTTCATTACTGGACAAGCCACTCTGACCTCACAGTGGTTTTCCCAGGAGCTGGCAGAGCGAGGCCAGGGGGCTGCGGAGGCGTCTGGCTGTCTGAGAAACTAATGGAAAACAAAACACCTCTCCTGGCTAATGACCTACCCCGCATATAATAGACAGATATTCTTCTTATCCCTCAGTTATTTCATCTATTTGTTATGCTTCGGCTATCACAGTGATGCTCCGAATTGCTGATTGACATCACTTTTTAGCATGTCTTAAAGAGTCCACTTCATGAGTTGTGTTCTTGTGTTTCCAGTGGTCATGAATAAACATTGTGTGGGCCCACTTTACTGGACTGCACAGTTAGCCTCGTGTTACTTTATAACCTCAAGTTTTTACATCAGATAATTTTAAATTATGGGAACACCATCAAACTTACACCCTATTCAGACTTTACTGCCCATTCCTGCAGTCGTCACAAGCCTCCTCTACAGTGACAATTGACTCTATTCTGTGTCAATTTGCAATTTTAGCAGCTCTCTCCAAAGCACTCATATACAGATGTCAGATCTTGATTTGACTAGTTTCTCACAGCAGGAAAATAATCCTGCAGCAACAGGAAATGTGAATTATACCTAATGGATCTTTTTTGTATGGGTTGATACATGTTTTGTTAGTGCAAATCAAGTCTGAAATGTTAATGTGGAAATTACTAACGTTAGAAGCTTTTTTAAACCTTGAATAAACTACAAGTTTGCATTTCCTGCCGTGCAGGACATTTCCTGCAACAACGGGGTGATCAAATTAAGATCTGTATCTGTGTGTGCTATTTGATAATTGCTAAGCATGTTTTACCCCAAACTGTGCAGCAACCTGGAATGAGATCAGAGTTTAATGGAGACTTTTATGGGGATTTAGCTGGGTCAATTAGAGCACACCAGCCTCTCTGTGAGAGTAAATATGTGAGCGAGGAGTTTTATAGCATAGCACCTATTGGTCTCAATCAACCACCAGCAAATTAAAGACAGAATCACATGCATGAACCTCCACAACTATAAAAAGTGCTTATTTAGAATCTCTCCTGGTTCTGGCCTTGAAAGAATCACTTTAGAGTTTAAATCAAGGTGTACCAGACAAAACATCATTTACAGTCATTGGTGCATGGAAAGTTGCACTCTGAAACTGAAATGTTGCCTAATTCCTTTTCTTTGAGCAGTTATCCCTAGGTGAACCATGCAACATTGGCACAAGTGCATACAAGCAGTATCTCATAAATGCAGTTTCTCAAAAAATCAATAGGCCAGGACAAAGTTGTATAATGTCAGTGTATTTTAAAACTAAATAGGAGAAAGCTTATGAGTCTATACCACTAATGTGCCCATACTTACTTAAGTTGGCTGCCGTTCAAGATGAAGGTCAAATTCCACAACCTCTGCACTGCTTCAGGAACTTTTTTTTACTTTGTGGATCTGATAAGCCGGGATCATCCATAGCAGTAATACATCTGCGAACAGGCTGGCGCGAAAGCCCTCCTCCCTCTCTAATCTTTACAATTTGCCATGGCTGATAAAATTTTTATGAGGAATAAACATGATGGGAGCCTCTGAGAGATTATGGTAAACTGTCAGTGAGAGCTGCTCAGCTGTGGTCCTCCTGGACTGAGATCCACAGAATGGGGGAAATACCACGCAGCCATTGGTTTTATCAACATATGTCCGTTTTCACCTCAATCAGTTCTGCTTCTCCCAGCTCTGTGTGCTATGGTGTTCTATGGAATAATGCAGAGGGCTTTAAAGGGTCAGGGGACAGTGAAAACGTGTCTGCTACAGAGAACTGATGAAAATGACCTAGGGTCGTTAAGGACATTGTGTTTGGTGGAGGTCAGCTATTTGCCCATGTGATACAAATCAGTTTTTTGTGTAATAATGCTTGGGCCTCCCATATTTGTCACGTCCGGACCTTAGTTCCTTTTTTACGTCTCTATTTTAGTTTGGTCAGGGCGTGAGTTGGGGTGGGCATTCTATGTTTTGTTCTGTGTGTTATATTTCTAGGTGTTTGGCCTGGTATGGTTCCCAATCAGAGGCAGCTGTCAATCGTTGTCTCTGATTGAGAACCATACTTAGGCAGCCTGTTTTCCCACTATGGGTTGTGGGTAGTTGTTTTCCATTTCAGTGTTTGCACCATACGGGACTGTTTCCATTTCCATTTCTTTCCCCACTTTGTTATTTTGTATTTTTCGTGTTCTGAAAAAATACATTATCATGGACACTTCCAACGCTGCATTTTGGTCCGATCCTTCCTACTCCTCATCAGACGAAGAAGAAGTTTGTTACAGAACTACCCACCACAAAAGGACCAAGCAGCGTGGAATGGACTCCTGGACATGGGAGGAAATCTTGGATGGCAAGGGACCCTGGGCACAGCCGGGAGAGTATCGCCGTCCGAAAGCGGAGCTGGAGGCAGCTAAAGCGGAGCAGAGACACTATGAGGAATTGGCTCGAGGTATCAAGCACGAGAGGCAGACCCGATCCTTCCTCATCAGACGAAGAAGAAGTTCGTTACAATATTGCATTTCAATGTTTCTAAGTTGGCATGTATGCCGATATTATTACAATTAAGTGCAAGTTATGCATGACTTATCTGTTTGATTTATCACAGACTACCTCCTACCTTGCATTTCCTAGTGATATTACAAACAAAACAAGTCTGTGTGCTTGGGTATCCCCATTTCCCTCAACTCAACTCGCTTATAGAGACAGACGGTGTAGCTTTTATTAAAGACACCTAAAGAGGAGTTTATACTCTCCGTACACAAACAGTAATCATGTTAATGCCCTATTCCCACCGCAAGAATGTGCACTGTCCATCGGTAAGAGCATGGGCATCAGTTAACAGAATGTGTCACCATGGACAAAAGTAGGAACGAATGGAGTGTAGCGGGAGTGTAGCAGCATAGTGTGGAGGGAGTGTAGCAGCACAGTGTGGAGGGAGTGTAGAAACACAGTGTGGAGGGAGTGTAGCAGCATAGTGTGGAGGGAGTGTAGCAGCATAGTGTGGAGGGAGTGTAGCAGCATAGTGTGGAGGGAGTGTAGCAGCACAGTGTGGAGGGAGTGTAGAAACACAGTGTGGAGGGAGTGTAGAAGGAGTGTAGAAGCACAGTGTAGAAGGAGTGTAGAAGGAGTGTAGAAGCACAGTGTAGAAGGAGTGTAGAAGGAGTGTAGAAACACAGTGTGGAGGGAGTGTAGAAGGAGTGTAGAAGCACAGTGTAGAAGGAGTGTAGAAGGAGTGTAGAAGCACAGTGTAGAAGGAGTGTAGAAGCACAGTGTGGAGGGAGTGTAGCAGCACAGTGTAGAAGTGGTGTAGCAGCACAGTGTGGAGGGAGTGTAGCAGCACAGTGTGAAGGGAGTGTAGCAGCACAGTGTAGAAGGAGTGTAGCAGCACAGTGTAGAGGGACTGTAGCAGCACAGTGTAGAGGGACTGTAGCAGCACAGTGTAGAGGGACTGTAGCAGCACAGTGTAGAGGGACTGTAGCAGCACAGTGTGGAGGGACTGTAGCAGCACAGCGTGGAAGGAGTGTAGCAGCACAGTGTAGAGGGAGTGTAGAAACACAGTGTGGAGGGAGTGTAGCGGCACAGTGTAGAGGGAGTGTAGCAGCACAGTGTGGAGGGAGTGTAGCAGCACAGTGTGGAGTGAGTGTAGCAGCAGTGTAGAAGGAGTGTAGCAGCACAGTGTAGAGGGAGTGTAACAGCACAGTGTAGAGGGAGTGTAACAGCACAGTGTAGAGGGAGTGTAACAGCACAGTGTAGAGGGAGTGTAGCAGCACAGTGTAGAGGGAGTGTAGCAGCACAGTGTAGTAGGAGTGTAGCAGCACAGTGTAGAGGGAGTGTAACAGCACAGTGTAGAGGGAGTGTAACAGCACAGTGTAGAGGGAGTGTAACAGCACAGTTTAGAAGGAGTGTAGCAGCACAGTGTGGAGGGAGTGTAGCAGCACAGTGTGGAGGGAGTGTAGCAGCACAGTGTAGAGGGAGTGTAGCAGCACAGCGTAGAGGGAGTGTAGCAGCACAGTGTAGAGGGAGTGTAGTAACAGCACAGTGTGGAGGGAGTATAGCAGCACAGTGTGGAGGGAGTATAGCAGCACAGTGTGGACGGAGTGTAGCAGCACAGTGTGGAGGGAGTGTAGAAGCACAGTGTAGAGGGAGTGTTACAGCACAGTGTGGAGGGAGTGTAGCAGCACAGTGTAGAGGGAGTGTAACAGCACAGTGTAGAGGGAGTGTAACAGCACAGTGTAGAAGGAGTGTTATTTTGCCAATTCTTTTTTAGGACTACCTACATTTAAAAAACTCTGTATCCCTGCCCAGCCTGGCGAGAGTGGCCTGAAGGGTGTTTAGCATCCCCAGTGGCTCTGCAAGTGCGGAGAGGGTATTCTCGGCTGCTGGGCTTCTCTCCAGGCACCATCGCATGAGCCTGAAGCCAGACTCTGGCCAAACTCGTGTTTCTAAAAATCTATTCAAAGGCACTGTACTCTGATCCAAATAAATATTTTTTTGTTTAATTTATATTTAATTGTATGTAAGTCACAGCCTATATGCACAATTTATTGACTATAATGATTTAATACAATGAAATATTGTAACGGTCTGAGTGTAGTGGGTGAGGAGTCAGGCGCAGGAAGCAGAGAGTTCAGGGGAGTGCTATTTTAATGCACTGACACAAACGCTGAACATAAGCCAACCCTCACAAAAACACAGGGCGTACTGAACAAACAAATGCCCCAAACAGGGGGACTTAAACCGTCCAGGGAAAACCCACAAAATGGGAAAACACAAAACCCAATAGACGTGCACATAAGTACACCAAACAGACGATCACAATAACTAATCCCGCACAAGGAACCCTGCGGGCCGGCTGACTAATAAAGCCTACTACCTAACTCAAAACAGGTGCACACAATCAACACATAAGGAGGGGGAGGAAATAATCAGTAGCAGCTAGTAGGCCGGCGATGACGACCGCCGAGCGCCACCCGAACGGGAAGGGGAGTGTCCTTCTGTCGGAGTCGTGACAAATATTGTTTAAATCTGAGTGCTTAATGTCCCTGCCAGCCTAGTGTATCACACTAATGCTTCATAGTGTATTTATTTGTAGGCTATAGCCTTGAAATAATTGAAATAATATGCTAATAATATAGCCTAAATAATTTCTCTACCTGTCGGGCTCCTGACCTATTCACACTGTTTATATGACATTTAATACAACATGAGCGATGCCTAAAAAACAAATGGTCGGTGTAGGTAGTCACAAACATAGATGGGTGTTGGTTAAATGGTGATTTTAATGAATGGAGCAAATTTGGAGCAGCAGTTTCTTTCCTGTGAGCGAGGAGCGTTTTTTAGCAGAGCTGTTGTGAAGTACTTGGAGCTCCGGAGCGGTGTGCAAGCACCACTCTGTGAGCAATAAGCAGTATTTCAAACCGCTCAACTCCGCTCACATACTCTGCATCACAGAAAACATTAGCATTTTAGCTAAATAGCAAATTTGCAACTACTTACTACTTTTTTAGATATTTAGCAACTACTTAGCATGTTAGCTAACCCTTCCCTTAACCGTAATCTTAACCCTTTAGCCTAACTCCTAACCTTAACCCTAACCTTCACTTTAAACCTAACCTTAACCGCTATCCCTAATCCCTAGTCTAGCTAACGTTAACCACCTGACTAATGTTAGCCACACCCAATTGGAATTCGTAACATCATACGGAATGCAAATTCATAAAATATTGCACAAATATTAGTTCATAGCGTATCATACAAATTGGAATTCGCAACATATCATATGGAATGGACGATGGACATTCCCAAATTAATACATGAAGTTTACATACAGTTAGGTTGGAGTCATTAACACTAGTTTTTCAACCACTCCACAAATTTCTTGTTAACAAACTATAGTTTTGGCAAGTCGGTTAGGACATCTACTTTGTGCATGACACAAGTAATTTTTAAAACAATTGTCTACAGACAGATTATTTCACTTATAATTCACTGTATCACAATTCCAGTGGGTCAGAAGTTTACATGCACTAAATTGACTGTGCCTTTAAACAGCAACATACTTTTTTTTAATTTCACCTTTATTTAACCAGGTAAGCTAGTTGAGAACAAGTTCTCATTTACAACTGTGACCTGGCCAAGATAAATCAAAGCAGTGCGACACAAACAACAACACAGAGTTACACAAGGAATAAACAAACATACAGTCAATAACACAATAGAAAAAAAGAAAGTCTATATACAGTGTGTGCAAATGGCGTGAGGAGGTAGGCAATAAATAGGCCATAGTAGCAAAGTAATTACAATTTAGCAGATTAACACTGGAGTGATAGATGAGCAGATGATGATGTGCAAGTAGTGCTACTGATGTGCAAAAGAGCAGAAAAGTAAATAAAAACAATATGGGGATGAGGTAGGTAGATTGTGTGGGCTATTTACGGATGGACTATGTACATCTGCAGCGATCGGTTAGCTGCTCAGATAGCTGATGTTTAAAGTTAGTGAGGGAAATGTAAGTCTCCAACTTCAGCAATTCGTACCAGTCACTGGCAGCAGAGAACTGGAAGGAAAGGCGGCCAAAGGTATATGTTGGCTTTGGGGATGACCAGTGAGATATACCTGCTGGAGCGCGTGCTAAAGGGTGGGTGTTGTTATCGTGACCAGTGAGCTGAGGTAAGGCGGAGCTTTACCTAGTGTCATGACGTTGGCCTGTGGGTAATGTTTATGACCCCCTCCATTAATACCTTTCTCCCTTCCCTCTCTCTCTGACTCTACTGAAGGACTTTTGAATAGCCTTTGTTAAACATAGAGAGTCTGGGAACATCAAACATAAAGTTAGAGCTCTGCTCAATCTGTGGCCCGCCCCTGTGAAGAGACATGGGAAATAAACTATGAAACACACCCTTCTCTCCCTCCACTATATAAGCCCTTGACGAAAATGTAACTATCTGTTCCGAGGACGATAGGACGACGGTCCATACGTTGAAAAGGACTAACATGTCAACTACAGAACTAAGCCAACCTCAGCGTGAGCTTTTGTTGTGAAAAGTATGAACTTTCAACTCTTATTCACTACAGAAGTGATACCTCCTAGCCGTTGAGTTAGCAGCGGCTGCTGTGAACGTGGGCTAGGAAAGGACAGACAGAGTATCCCATCTACCACACAACGACGACACTCCAACGTAACCCATTCACCACCAGAGACACTTTTCAAAAGACAAAGGACTCTGTTGGGCAACACGGCCTTCCATCTACCACCAACCTATTGAAGTGCAGCTCAGATTAAATATTTATTACATTTTCCTTTTCCAAATGGGCGCTAAATTTAGAATGCATAACATTCTGTATTTACGATAGAGTAGCTGCCTACGGCCCGATAGAGACATAGCTTCTCCCTTTGTTCCTCAAGTCTTCCCGCTCTTTCACTCAAACCCAACCCCCGTTCTTTGTGTAACCAGCTGTCATATCTGTTCCGTCCGCTAGGCGTTTTCCTTCATGACAAAATGTGTTATCAATGTATGTTTCATTCTGTGTATATGTAATTCTGTGTGATTAGTTAGGTATTTAGTAAATATATAATTAAACCCAATTTTGTATTGCTGATTCAACTTGTTAGCCAGGGTTCGTGATCATAACCAAGAATTTACAACTTTCAGATGAGACTGAAATAAGGTGAAAATTAATATTGACTGCTATCGATGTAAAATATTACTAGGTCTTTAAGAGTTTATTCGGAAGATAAGAGAGTGGTGCCCCGACTTTCTAGTTAATTACATTTACATGATTAGCTCAAACAGGTCATATTTATTACAGAGAAAGGATTTTATAGAATAGCATGTCATATAACTTAATCCGGCATAGCCAAAGACACGACACTAGCATAGACTTATAGATGACCTGGAGCCAGTGGGTCTGGCGACGAATATGTAGTGAGGGCCAGCCGACTAGAGCATACAGGTCGCAGTGGTGGGTGGTATAAGGGACTTTGGTAACAAAACGGATGGCACCGTGATAGACTGCATCCAGTTTGCTGAGTAGAGTATTGGAAGCTATTTTGTAGGTGACATCGCCAAAGTCGAGGATTGGTAGGATAGTCAGTTTTACTAGGGTAAGTTTGGCGGCGTGAATGAAGGAGGCTTTGTTGTGAAATAGAAAGCTGATTCTGGATTTGATTTTGGATTGGAGATGTTTGATATGAGTCTGGAAAGAGAGTTTACGGTCTAGCCAGACATCTAGTTATTTGTAGTTGTCCACATATTCTAGGTCAGAACCGTCCATAGTAGTGATGCTAATCGGGCGGGCGGGTGCGGGCAGCGAACGGTTGAAAAGCATGCATTTGGTTTTACTAGCGTTTAAGAGCAGTTGGAGGTCACGGAAGGAGTGTTGTATGGCATTGAAGCTCGTTTGGAGGTTCGTTAACCTCTCTAGGGTAGGGGGCAGCATTCAGAATTTTGGGATGAAAAGCATGCCCAAATTAAACGGCCTGCTACTCGGGCCCAGAAGATATGATATGCATATAACTGTTAGATTTGGATAGAAAACACGGTTTTCAGGTTTCCAAAACTGTTCAAATAGTGTCTGTGAGTATAACAGAACTGATTTAGCAGGTGAAAACCTGAGAAAAATCCATTCAGGAAGTAGTTTTTTGGGGGGTTTTGTAGTATTCTATTCAATGCCATTACAGTATCCATTGACTTAGGACTTTATTTGCAGTTCCTATGCATTCCACTAGATGTCAACAGTCTTTAGAAATCGTTTCAGGCTTGTATTCTTATAAATGAGGGAGTAAGACCAGTCTGAACGAGTGGACCCTAACGTGACGCAGAGTTTTTTCAAGCGCATGTGCATTTCTTGTTTACCTTTTATATTGACAACGTTATTGTCCGGTTGACAATAACGTATAGATCATTTAGGCTAAAAACAACCTGAGGATTGAATATAAACATTGTTTGACATGTTTCTATGAACTTTACGGATACAATTTGGATATTTTGTCTGATTGTTTTGACTGAGTTTGAGCCTGTGGATTACTGAAGAAAACGCGCTAACAAAATGGAGGTTTTTAGATATAAAGAGACTTCATAGAACAAAAGGAACATTTATTGAGTAAATGAATGTCTTCTGATTGCAACCATATGAAGATCATCAAAGGTAAGGGATTAATTTTATCTCTATTTCTGAGTTTTGTAACGCTTCTGCTTGGCTGGTTACTGTTTGTAATAATTTGTCAACTGGACTATGTTCTGGGCTAGGTATGTTCTGGGCTAGGTATGCTTTCGCCGAAAATAATTTTGTAAATATGATACTGTGGTTGGTTTAACAAGAAGTTAATCTTTAAACCTTTGTAAAATATGTTTTGTTTTCTGAATTTTTATAATGAGCATTCCTGTAATTGAATTTGGCGCTCTGCAACCTCACTGGATGTTGGCCAGATGGGACGCTAGCATCCCACATACCCTATAGAGGTTAACACAGTGTCCAAAGAAGGGCCAAATGTATACAGAATGGTTTCGTATGCGTAGAGGTGGATCAGGGAATCACCCGCAGCAAGAGCGACATCATTGATATATACAGAGAAAAGAGTCAGCCCGAGAACTGAACCCTGTGGTACCCCATAGAGACTGCCAGAGGTCCGGAAAACAGGCCCTCCAATTTGACACACTGAACTCTATCTGCGAAGTAGTTGGTGAACCATTATGATATCGTTTAGTACATTGAGCGTGGCTGAGGTGCACCCATGAATAGCTCGGAAACCGGATTGCACAGTGGAGAAGGTACGGTGGGATTTTAAATGGTCAGTGATCTGTTTATTAACTTGGCTTTCGAAGACTTTAGAAAGTCAGGGCAGGATGGATATAGGTCTATAACAGTTTGGGTCTAGAGTGTCTCCCCCTTTGAAGAGGGGGATGACCTCAGCAGCTTTCCAATCCTTAGGGATCTCAGATGATAAGAGGTCAGAGAGGTTGAACAGACTGGTAATAGGGGTTGCAACAACGGCTAGCTTTTTCTGTTTGACTGTGTGTATTGGTTCCTGACTTCCCTGAACAGTTGCATATTGCAGGGACTATTCAATGCTATTGCAGTCTGTCACAGGATGTTTTTGTGCTGGTAAAGGGCAGTCAGGTATGGAGTGAACTAAGGGCTATATCTGTTCTTAGTTCTACATTTTTTGAAAGGGGCATGCATATTTAAGATGGTGAGGATATTACTTTTAATTAAAGAACGACCAGGCATCCTCGACTGACGGGATGAGGTCAATATCCTTCCTGGATACCCGGGGCAGGTTGATTAGAAAGGCCTGCTCGCAGAAGTGTTTAAGAGAGCGTTTGACGGTGATGAAGGGTGGTCGTTTGACCGCGGACCAATAGCGCATGCAGGCAATGAGGCAGTGATCACTGAGATCCTGATTGAAAACAGCAGAGGTGTATTTGGTGGGCAAGTTGGTCAGGATAATATCGATGAGGGTGCCCATGTTTACAGATTTGGGGTTGTACCTGGTGTTTTCCTTGATAATTTGTGTGAGATTGAGGGCATCTAGCTTAGATTGTAGGACTGCTGGGGTGTTAAGCATATCCCAGTTTAGCTCACCTAACAGAACGAACTCTGAAAATAGATGGGGGGCAATCAATTCACATATGGAGTCCAACATGTATTTCAAGGCCTACTTTCAAACTCAGTGCCTCTTTGCTTGACATCATGGGAAAATCAAAAGAAATCTGCCAAGACCTCAGAAAAAACATTGTAGACCTCCACAAGTCTGTTTCATCCTTGGGAGCAATTTCCAAACGCCTGAAGGTACCACGTTCATCTGTACAAACAATAGTACGCAAGTATAAACACCACACAGCCATCATACCACTCAGGAAGGAGACGCTTTCTGTCTCCTAGAGATGAACGTGCTTTGCAGCGAAAAGTGCATTCAATCCCAGAACAACAGCAAAGGACCTTGTAAAGATGCTGGAGGAAACAGGTACAGAAGTATCTATATCCACAGTAAACGAGTCCTATATCGACATAACCTGAAGAGCCGCTCATCAAGGAAGAAGCCACGGCTCCAAAACCGCCATAAAAAGGCCAGACTATGGTTTGCAACTGCACATGGGGACAAAGATCGTACTTTTGGAGAAATGTCCGACTTCAACTGTACCATACCAAACGTAACATATCCTAATATTATTATCATCGCAGATTTTCATTTACTATGTTACGTCTACCCCTGGGTCCAGGTTGAGAGAGCGCAACAGCACCATGTACAAAGCAAATGCATGATGTGTATGCAAAACACACACACATACACGCCACAACACACACATACACTTCTTGCGCTAACTCTCCTGCAGTGACTCTATGAGCACACACTGGACTATACCAACACACTCACACGTACTTCTACCCCAATACACACACACGCTACAATCGCCCACATACACATAATGTAACACGCGCACACATACCGACCCCACACACACACATTCACCAGATAAGCTCCTGCTACTGTCTATTATCTATCCTGTTCCCTAGTCACTTTACCCCCTACCTGTATATACAAAATGTATCTGCCTCAATTACCTCGTATCCCTGCACATCGACTCAGTACTGGTACTCCCTGTATATAGCCATGTTATTTTTACTCGTTACTGTTATTCATTATTCACTATGTCACTATTTATCTATATTTTTTTCATCTTTAACTCTTCATTTTTGGAAAAAGACCCATAAGCATTTCACTGTCAGGGCTTTATTCAATCAGATCCGCTTTTGCAGATCATCTGCATAGTGGTTGTTTCGGCGGTGTTAGAGCTGTCAAATCCACTAGTAGCATCATACCTAAAGCGGGCATAGCCATGGTGTCCCACTAACAGAAATCCTATGCGGCCTTGTTCACAGGTTGGAACACTGGAATGTGAGATGCAATCTAAAACTCTATTAGGATAATAGAAATTCTCATTATTTCGTTTAATGTCGTTTCATTATTTATATTTCGCCTACACTTTCTTGCTCTGAACTTCAAACGTGAGTTGGGCAGGCGTGGCTTTGTGAAAATGATTGCAACATTTCGTGACAATGATCGCAAGAGCTGCTCACCGATTTGACGGCTCCAACACAGTTACACCGTCAAAACATCAGCTGTGTGGCTGTCTGCTATCACTGGTTAACACTTGATCTGATTGAATCTAGGCCTAAGTCTGCACCTGTTGTTTACGAAGAATGTGACAAATAAAATGTTATTTGATGTGTGATGGGAAGGTTAGCTGTCTCATCTCATGTGAATTTGACGTGGGGAGAAGTGTTGTATGATAGGCAATCCCTTCGCTCAGACACATACTATAGACATAATTGATTGCACTCGTCCACCATTCCGGGAGACAGAAAACACTCATCTTTCACACAGCTTTATGTCAGCGTGCTAATTCATCTGTCATAATTTCACATTTCGTCAACCCTGTAAAAAGTCAATGTCCGTGACAGTAAATGTCAGACTCATAATATTTATTCTCGTTTTGTGGTTAGTTTGTTTTTGTTGTTTTCTTATCTCTATGAATGAAGTTATGATTGTTATGCAGTTGTGGACTGTGTCATACCAAACCTCCCACACAGTATGTCTAGAACTAGGGACAGGAAGAGTGACAGATTCTAAGAAAACAATCCAGTAAAAAGCATGAGATGACACACCCAAAAGGCTGACTACAGAGCATACTGTATAAAACTGTAAACGGCATATGAGTACAAATAGTTTGACTTTTATACAGGTTCTAAGAAAATGTCCTGACTTTCGATTCCCAACACTACCATTGTCATTATAATTAGTTCGCTGGTGTAGATCATAGCCGGTGCCAACGGTTTGACGTGATCCTCAAAGCCTCAATGAGCTTTGTTTTGGTTGGTTTGCTCTTCTTTTCGATTTGTGATTTTGAGATGTTCTTGGTAGAACATTTCCAGGCTAAGTGCTCATCCTTAAGCTTTGATTCCTCTCTCCCCTAAGAAATGTTAGTCAGAACTCCTATAGTCCCCACGTGGAATAAGGGTCCCTGATCTAATAATAATGATGTTCGCAACAGGGAGGATTTGAGAGAATGTGTCTATCAGAAGTAAAAGTAGAACACCTGAGAATGGGTGTCAACTGCGTCAAATAAAAAAAGGTACTTTGTTTTAAAAAAGGTCTAATTTCAAAGGGAGCTTACCATTGTCAAGTGATGTTAAGACTAAATAAGGATGGAGGGTGAAGGCCCCTTTAACTCCTTCAGTACATTTTCTTCAAGCGAAGGGAATGTGCTACCTATAACGGTGCCTTCAAATCAAATCAATGTTATTGGACACATACACGTGGTTAGCAGATGTTAATGTGAGTGTAGTGAAATGCTTGTGCTTTTAGTTCCGACAGTGCAGTAATATCTAACAAGTAATCTGACAATTCCCCAACAACTACCTAATACACACAAATCTAAAGGGGTGAATGAGAATATGAACATATATGCATGAGCGATGGCCGAGCTGCATAGGCAAAGTGCAATAGATGGTATAAAATACAGTATCTACTTGTGATATGAGTAATTTAAGATTTGTAAACATTATTAAAGTGGCATTTTTTAAGTGGCATTGTTTAAAGTGACTAGTGATCCATTTATTAAAGTTGCCAGTGATTGGGTCTCAATCTAGGCAGCAGCCTCTCTGAGTTAGTGATTGCTGTTTAGGAGTCTGATGGCCTTGAGATAGAAGCTGTTTTTCAGTCGCTTTTTCCCAGCTTTTATTCCCCTGTGCTGACCACGTCTTCTGGATGGTAGTGGTGTGAACAGTGTGTGGCTCAGGTGGTTGTTGTCCTTGATGATCTTTGGGTGCTGTAGGTGTCATGGAAGGCAGGATGTTTTCCCCCGGTGATGCGTTGTGCAGACAGCACCACCCTCTGGAGAGCCTTGCGGTTTAGCGCGGTGCAGTTTCCGTACCAGGCTGTGATACAGCCCGACAGGATCCTCTCTGCAAAAGTTTGTGAGTGTTTTTGGTGACAAGCCAAATTTCTTCAGCCTCCTGAGGTTGAAGAGGTCCTTTTGCACCTTCTTCACCACACTGTCTGCGTCGGTGGAACATTTCAGTTTGTTAGTGATATGAACGCTGAGGAACTTAAAACTTTCCACCTTCTCCACTGTTGTCCCTTCGATGTGTATAGAGGGGTGCTCCCTCTGCTTTTTCCTGAAGTCCACGATCATCTCCTTTGTTTTGTTGACGTTGAGTAAGAGGTTATTTTCCTGACTCCGAGTGCCCTCACCTCCTCCCTGTAGGCTGTCTCGTCGTTGTTGTTTAATCAAGCCAGCCTGATTAAGTCGTCTGCAAACTTGAATCATCTGCAAACTTGATGATTGAGTTAGAGGCGTGCATGGCCACGCAGTCGTGGGTGAACGGGGAGTACAGGAGGGGAATGAGCTTGCACCCTTGTGGGGCCCCAGTGGCTCAGCAAGTGGAGATGTTGTTTCCTACCTTCATCACCTAGGGGTGGCCCATCAGAAAGTCCAGGACCCAATTGCACAGGGCGTGGTTGAGACCCAGGGCCTCCAGCTTGATGATGAGCTTGGAGGGTACTATGGTGTTGAGTGCTGAGCTGTAGTCAATCAACAACATTCTTACATAGGTATACCTTTTGTCCAGATGGGATAGGGCAGTGTGCAGTGTTATGGCGATTGTGTCCTCTGTGGACATGTTGGGACGGTATGCAAACTGATGTGGGTCTAGGTTGACCGGTAAGGTAGAGGTGATATGATCCTTGACTAGTCTATCAAAGCACTTCATGGCGACAGAAG